>NC_057795.1:106808312-107108312 GCF_018294505.1 Triticum aestivum
GAAGTTAACACCACAAGTATCTAGGGATGGTTTGGGAAAAAGTTTCAGCATGGGTAAGGATGGGGGGAGCATGCCCCCCAACTCGCCCTTGTTGCTTGCATCCCTAAATATAGACCCTCACAAATATATATTTCACCAAAACATTATGTAGGTACTTGCATCTGTATTTCATGTTGTGGTTTTAGCCACTCCATTTATTTTGCGAAAAGTGGTTTAGGCCACGTCAGGGTTTCTCGAATATATTAAACATGAGTCTCTACTGATGGATAATAAGATATAATCATTTGTGTTTTGTGGAAAAATGAGAGAAGTATAAGTGAATAACATGTAATATTCATTTATGTCATGTTTTTGTATGTAAGGCACGAATGGTCATACATTTTGGCGAAATCTTAAAAGAATTTTAGCATGTGAATTTCCGGCAGATTTGGCACTTAAAATGGTATTCATAAAAAAAACAGAGGAACGAATCCACTAGCTTTTGCCTCCCCCGTCGAATTGTAAGACATTTTAGATGTCTCGGTATGAGCTACATACGAAATGAAATGAGTGAACAACACACTAAAACACGTTTTTATATATATCTGATTTAGAAAAAGTTAAAACATCTTATAACCGAAACGGAGGGAGTAATGTTATTAGAAAGAAAAAACTAAGTACTACGTACTAGCTTGGAGGCTACTCTAGCCACGGTATAGAACGTAACTAACATAATCAGGGCTCCAGTTGATTTGATCAATTATTGGAGTAGGGAAAGAATTTGACGTGGTAAAAAGTTGGCATGTTTCACTTTGTTATTAATTCGTGGCCAGATAAATTAGCAAGCTAAGACGCGTATGCGTGTGTGCACTGTGTACTCTTCTAGCTGCTATCACCTTTGGAGAATAGTAGCTGCATTCATATAATATATCCATCTACCTAATCGATTAATCAATGCAGCTACACGGGATATGATGTTATGAGTTTTGACTAATGTGCGTGCATGCTCAAGGATAAATGAAAACGATAGAGATCCACTCATAAACAATTCATGTCGCTACAAATAAGAGCAATAAAGTATTTTTCTCATCTTTACCTGATACTAAAGTTGTACTAAAGTTGCGTCAATTAATTTGGAGTGGAGAGAATAACATATTTTTCCTATTTTTCCATACGATCCAGAAAAGATCGCGTTCCACTGTCAAATTCATATATAACATGTAACCTAAATTGCATATTCCTAGTTACCACCACATGCAGTTTTGCTGTTTAATAACATGCTTGATTAGCGAAAATACCAAGATGAACATGGTTCCACACACACCAATGTGAATAGTAAAAAATACTATAAAAATAAATAAAAAATCTGTGATTTTGTGGTATCAAACTTGGTTGATCATTCTACACACGTGTGAAGCTCTGTGAAGGAATATGTTCTTAATAAAGAAAAATACAATTTAGACATTACTATTCATTCAAATAATGTGTTTTTGATCGCATCAATTCTAACTTTTCTTTTACCAAAATACCACCGTATCATTTCTCTATGAAACTTCACACGTGAGTAGATGGTCGTTCAAGTTTGATACCCTAAAGTTTCAAAAAAATAACTTGTAATTTTCTTGATTTTACTGTTCTAGCGGGCGCGTGGAACCATGTTCCAAACATTCCTGTTCGCTTAGATTAGTTGCTACACGAGTAAGCTAGCAAGACTAGTTTTCTCTGCGGTTAGTCGGATGTTCATGGAAGCATATATTACAGACACACGACGACGGTCTAGTAATATAATTGTTGTTGACCCGGTATAACACGCGGCGGCGCCACCATTTTTCCCAACTGCTACACAGTGAATGCATACATAAACACTCAGTGGAGCCTTCAACTCATCTCCATGTCGACCAATGATATGATAACCCATTTCCATCTCTTTCATAGCTACTCCCTCCGTCCCATAATATAAGAACATTTTTGACACTAGTATAGTGTTAAAACACTCTTATATTATGGGACCAAGGAAGTAACTCATTAATTTGCTTAAGCATCGCACAAGTGACCTTTTGTTTCGAGAATGTTGCACAAGTAACCTTCACGCAATGACACAGTCAGTTACGCTAGTGATTGCGTCGCGGATGCAAATTTTGAGTAACATTAAGCAGATAGTGATAGTTCTTGCACATTGTCGACGACCAAGTATTTATGTTTCAGATGGAGACGCGCTGTCAGAGAGACATGATACTCTACGGATTTGTACGTAAAGCTTCATGGTACAAGGTATACTTCGCACTGACCAAGAGTACGTATTGACATTTTCTTTGTCCTCGGGGTTGTTTGTTATAGAAAGAATTGTCTGAGATCTCTTGAACCTCAGTTATGCTTTCATTCATCGACAAACAATTTGCATTCCCTTCTCTCTTGGTATTTTGTCGTCCGACATGACGCGTTGCATTGCATGCCGTCCGGTCGATCATCATGTTAGTTAACATCGCCTTATGCAACACGGTTCATGAGCGTCCGAAGAATGTCGTGTGTTGCACCTAATTAAGGCGCCATGTCACGCTACAAGCGCATCCATGTTCTTTTGAAGACAAACACTAGAGGACATTTTTATTTTTGGCGAAGATAAATACAAACACTTCTTGTACTACAGTTCTAGATAAGGCGCAATAGTCATATCAAATTATCAAGTTATTGAAAGATTTGTGAAACATGTGTTCTACTTGAGATATGTGGAGCTTGTCGTGACGTACAGAGAAACTTCCGTTAGTATGTGTGTGATGCATGCAGCACCGTAAGAGCTATTTGTAAGTTCACTGAATTTGCAATCAGGCTAAATCGATAGATTTCGGGGGAGAAGAAAATATGAGGCGATACAAAGCTCTGAAGGCCCAGCCAAGAATGAGCCGAAGTCGTCTCCAGCGGAGGCAGCGCCCTGGCCCAAGTCTCGAACGGCGCTGAGAGCAGAGCCGAACAGTGGAGGACGAACGGTTTCAAGAGGAGGCGTTGGATCATAGTCCAACGATCCAAAAATTCAACTTACCCAAAGAAAGCAGGCGACTTATTATCAATAAATAGTCGATCCCCATAATCACAAAGATTTGTTACTCAGTCCCTTGACGAGTAAGGGAGTTTACTTTAGCTGCTGTTAGGTGGATGTAAGCCACCTTTTTTTTTTTGAGGGATGGATGTAAGCCACCCTTAACGACGATCTGGTCTTCAATTTGACTCCGTAGTCGGGTATATATAACGCCCGGAGCCACTTTTTTCCTAACTGCTACGAGGTGAATGCTATATAAACATTAGTTCACCCAGCCATCAACGCATCACAACGGAAAAAAATTCCGTGGAGACCGTCTCCAGGGCTCCTCCCGTGCGTACCCGATCTAGGATGGCGCCACGTGTCTCTCGATGGCATCCCACGGCACCCACTCTCGCTGCTCCTGGCGCTAGCGCTCGGCACTCGTCGCAGCTCGGCTCGTCTCCGATCGGCTCGTAGAGGAGGAGTCCCACGCAGCAGCACGCGACGCAAGCCCGATCCATCCGGTTCAACGAGCGGAGGACGACCGCCATGGCCGAGAGAGCAGCCAACAAGCCTGCCGCCGCCATCTCGGTGCCCACCGCCTCCGCCACGACACCGGCACTACCGCGCGCCGCCTCGAACCGAGCCCCTGTCGGCCGCCCTCGTCGTGGTCGGGCCACTCCATCCGCGTGCCCACCGTCTCCACAGACGCCGCCGCCACCACTGCACGCCGCTCCTCGTCGGACCAGCATGCCGCCGACAAATCATAATTATAGGGTTACGTTCTAGCATCTAGGCTCACTACATTGACCTGCTGAAAGTTTTCAGCTCTAGGAACAATTCAGAATTCCATGTCCATAAGTTAGTAAAATAATGAGCACTATTATCTTGCTGACCTTTGCTTGTTCCCTGTTTGTAATTACACGTACCTATCTATATCAATCTAATATCACCATTAGGCCACCCACTGTAAAATTAGATGCAAATCTGAACCATCAGTGCATCAATCAAAATTCAGATAAGTTCAAAAAACAGTGACCTCTAAACTTTAAGAGGCTACCTGCAACACAAGGAAGTTAGTCACCAACAGCAGAGAGCAGACAGTGCAATCGAAGCAGCTAACAACAGCTGCTGCGAAACAGTAAAATTTATTTGTGCTTACATGGTAATATCAAACAAAGAGAAATAAATCAATTGGTGAAATATTATACAATCATAGTCTCGGGAAACAAGAGAATACAATTGACAAGACAATAACTAGGACCACACAGCTAGAAGATTAAACTGTTATGCAAGGCCTCAGTTTATCTATCGGTGGAAAACTACTCTTTTCTAAAATCAGTAAACTGTATTCATTCAGTTATCAGTTCGCAAGAGGATTGAGAGCATACGGATATCAAATCCGGGAAGATCATGGCCATGATAGCACACCGGCGGCATGCACGCTTGTAATCCACCGCAGGCCGTGCCCCCGCAGCGACGCATCTGCGTCCAACTCGGCCGCCAGGCGGCTACCAGTCTTATCTGGATTCTCTGATGCCGGCGGGTCGAGCAACTATCCCATGGACGCGCGTCGCTCGTGGGTTAAGTTTCTACAATGTCCTCCTGCTCCGTCCCCGTCGCCGCCACTCCGCTCGGCCATGGTTGTCCGCTGAACAGGGGAACTAGATGGGATGATGTTCTGTCTCGTGAGTGAGCCGATGTCGCAGCGTGCCGATCGAGCCGAGCAGAAGCGCGGGTTCACGCGAGCCGACGTAAAGGAGCCCTGCAGTAGCGAGAGTGGATGCCGTGGGATGCAATCGGGGGACACGTGGCGCTATCCTAGATTGGGTACGCACGGGAGGAGCCCTGGAGACGGTCTCCACGGAATTTTTTTCCCATCACAACAGCAATCTCTAGCTTCCAGACCACGAAATTTGGAGAGCTAGAGCAACCTGCAGACCACGAAACAGATCAAAATAAGCTTCCAGCCATGAGGTTCCCCAGTTTAGTGCTTGCGTGGGCTGCGGCGGTGCTGGTCGCCGTGGCCGGCTTCTCGGCGGTGGCAGATGCGTCGCCTCCGCCGTCCAAGTTTCTGAAGGTTGGGTTCTACGAGCACACGTGCCCACAGGCCGAGTACATCGTGCGCGACGCCGTCCGCCGCGCCTTCGCCCGCAACCCAGGGCTCGCCGCGGGCATCATCCGTATGCATTTCCATGATTGCTTCGTCAGGGTAAGCAATGACCATCATGCACCCATGCACCCCTACTCCATTCACGGTTCATGCAACCTTATCAGTGCCACGTGAACATGCATGTAGCTGATCTGACCATTGATTTTTATGTTGGTTGACACGTGTAGGGCTGCGATGGCTCGCTGCTGATCAACTCGACGCCCGGGAACTTGGCGGAGAAGGATTCGCAGGCCAACAACCCAAGCATGCGTGGCTTCGAGGTCATCGACGAGGCCAAGGCAGCCCTAGAGGCGAGCTGCCCGCGCACCGTTTCCTGCGCCGACGTGCTCGCCTTCGCGGCGCGCGACGGGGCCTACCTTGCCGGCGGCATCAACTACCGCGTGCCCTCTGGTCGCCGTGACGGCCGCGTGTCTATCGCCGACGAGGTGCTCAACAACAACGTGCCATTCCCGACTGGCGAGGTCGCGGAGCTCGTGGCCAGCTTCAAGCGCAAGGGGCTCTCCGCTGACGACATGGTCACGCTCTCCGGCGCACACACCATCGGTCGATCCCACTGCTCCTCCTTCACACAGCGCATTTACAACTTCTCAGGTGAGGTCGGTCGGACCGACCCGTCCATCGACAGGTCCTACGCGGCGGAGCTGAAGCATCAGTGCCCTCCGTCAACGGACAACCCTAACGACCCCACAGTGGTGCCGCTGGACCCGGTCACGCTGGGGGAGTTTGACAACCAGTACTTCAAGAACGTACTAGCGCGCAAGGTGCCGCTCACCTCCGACAAGACACTACTCACCAGCCCCCGGACCGCCGGTATCGTCGCGTTCCACGCCGCCGTGGAGAAGGCATGGCAGGCCAAGTTCGCTGCCGCCATGGTCAAGATGGGCAAGGTGGAGGTTCTCACCGGTGAAGAGGGGGAGATCAGGGAGAAGTGCTTTGTCGTCAACCACCAGTAGTCAATCATTCCAAAGTCATTCAAAGCATAGCTATATATTTTGTGTGTCCGTCGATCGCAGATCATACTGTTAGTTGTCAGTGTATGTAATTTGACTTTCCAAGGTGATTTCATTGTTAGTTGTTTGTGTATGTCCAAAAGAGTTTTTCTTCCACACGTCAACGTAAAGATGATGTTATGAGTTTTGACTAATGTGCATGCAAGCTCGATCAAGGACAAACTAAAACGAAAGAAATTCACTCATAAACAATTCACATCGCTACAAACAAGGGCAGAACTTCTAGAAGAAAAACATAAACAATTCGTGTACATCATCCAAACTACACTAGTGCAGAACCGGGCAATAGCACTGGTTCGTAAAGCCCTTTAGTGCCGGTTCCATAACCGGCACTAAAGTGTGGGCACGAAAGCCCCCCCCCCCTCCTTTAGTACCGGTTCAGCACGAACCGGTGGTAAAGGGTAACCACGTGGCACGAACTAGCTCCGGGGGGCTGGAGCCCTTTAGTACCAGTTGGTAATACCAACCGGTACTATAAGGTTTGTTTTTTTTTTAGTTTTATGATTTCTTTTTCATTTAATTTTGTATTTTCATTTTAATTCTTTTTTGTTTGCTGGTATTTTACGATACTACACATTGTACACGTTATGAATATATATATATATAGAATTTCTAGTAGAACCAATCATGCATATATATATCATCAATGTCTCACAAACCACCATATTAATTAATTCACACATACACAAATGTATAGCTAGCAATATACAATTTCTCCTACATATGCATGTTGCCTTCGGAGCCAGTGGCATTAGCCTAATTGGTGCCTTCGGAGCACGATGACAATTGAAAGTGGTTTTCATGGGGGCGGTAGCGGGTAATAGTATTCTCCCTTCGGATTTATGACCTGGTTGAGCAAAAATCCCGCTATTTCCTCTTGAAGTGCTTCTACGCGCTCCGTTTCTAGGAGCTTCTCCCGCACCTCTCTAAACTGTTAAGAAGGAGATCAATATGCATGTGTATTAGTTGTGTGACTAGATATCGATAATGGTGTAAAAATTGTGAATAGTGTTCTGACAAGCGTACTCATTCCTGTCTTTGAGATCTGCTCCTTTCGGACGCCATCATGCGAATGTTCTCGCAAATGCAGAATACACACAGATCAGTCCCCTGCGCCTGCTTCAGGGCCTTTACGAGAATGGTATTTGATTAGATAATAATTAATCAAGCATGATAATGAAAAAGATGGCAGCTAGCTAGCTAGCTAGTACTACTTAATTAGTTACCTTTGGTCAAAACCATTGAAGCTTTTTTTTTCATTCGCCATCCGTGACGCTGATGAACCTTGCCCAAGCCCTGCCCGCCGACAAAGAAAATGAATAAAGGGGTTATTAAATAGTTCATATCATGAAATAACGAACTAAATAGACTGAGATATATAGTTAATAATGATTGAAATTACCTGTTGACTATCCCAAACAAGATGTTATAGTCAGTTTTAACTTTGAGTAGTGAGTCCAGTATTTCAACTGTTCCGTCGTCAACTTTAATGATACACAAGACCCAGTGAAATCTGCATGCACACACGTTTGCATGTCTTAATTAAGCGGGCATATGTAAGCAAATATATGTAGCTAGCTAGTAGGCAAAAACAGAGAATTTATAGTACAAGACAGTGTGACTCACTAGAAGTTGTAAGGAAGTAGTATATCTTTATTGTATTTGAGGCGCTTCAAGAACTCTAGCATGTTGTCCTCTACGTCCTTTTGATGATGTCGATTTATCCGCCATGTGTATTCATTAACGGTGTTTGGGTCAATGAACCCAATGCCATAGCGTCCAGCTTTTCTCATTTCATACATCTTCATCCTGCATAATACCACAGAAAAGAATATAGTGAGGATAATTACAGATAATGATTGACGATCAAAAGGATCACTACAACTAGCTTGAGACTTAAATTACAGAAAGAAATCACTTACAGACAATAGCAACTGACGATAGATTTGTCAAGTGCGTCTTGATTGTATAACTGAAACAGTTCAGAATACTCAATGGACAGAGCTTTCTCATGGAAGTAATGATCCTCCTTGACATTCACCATGAGGGACACTCGATCTGAAATCTTGGTAATGTTCATGTACCATTGATGCAATTCATACATTCTCGTTGGGAGGTTCTTGACCTTGTCTGGCTCGACCAAAGGTTGGCCCCGGACATATTTCCATTTTATTTCATCCTCTCTAAGCACAAGCATGGGCTCGATCTCGAGGAGTTGTCCAACAGAGATTTTAAGAACTTCAGCCTGCATTATATGGTCCTCCGTTATTACCACATTTCCCACCTCAGGAACATAAACTGTTTGCCCACAATAATATTGGGCGCGTGTACTATCACGTGTTGTTGGCACAACAAGCGAGGGGATCGATTGCGCCGCCTGTTCTCCCAGCTGGGGAATGGTTTTCCCGCATTTTTTGACAGCTGCTTCTTGTTTGCTCGATCCCGAGCTCGCCTCCTTATGTAGACGTGCTCGATTTAACTTCCTGATGTGGCGCTCATAGTCTGTGTCAACAGGCTTGGGAGCTGGTGGTTGAGCCATACAAATGAAGTGGTCAATCGTTTCCTCAGGCACTTTCTCCCTTGGCGGCGGTGGTGGTTTCGGTGCAAAATGGGCTTCCACCTCGGCCTTCGATATGGCTGCGATTTCCTCCTCGGACCTGTCATAAGCCCTCTGCGGAAGAGGCATGAGGCTTGGACCATATTTATATCGCTTGCCTTCGCCTGTACTTCCTGTACTACCTCGACTTGTACCGCTATGCACCATAGCTACGGGGTGTCTCTTCTGCGATTGCTGAGGCGGCGGAGATGGCTGACGGGGCTGAGTTGGACGAGGAGGAGTGGCCGCCTGAAGCTGTGCCGGACTTGGAGGAGGAGTGGCCTGAGGTTGTGCCGGACTTGGAGGGGGAGTGGACGTTTGATGCTGTGGCGAACTTGGAGGAGGAGGAGTGGCCTGACACTTTGCCGGACTTGGAGGAGGAGTGGCCTGACACTTTGCTGGACTTGGTGGACTTGCAGGAGCGGGAGACTGCTGACTCGGTGGCGGACTTCGACGAGGAGTCGGCTGACGCGGTGTCGGTGGCCTTCGAAAGATGATGCAATCCTTTTTCCATAGGATGATACGATGGTTGGCCTCTCCAAGAAAGCGCTCGTCGTCACCTCCAGTAATGTCAAGCTCTAGCTCCGAATATGGGTCCACCACCTCATCAACCAAGACACGAGCATAGCCCGCTGGAATCGGGTTGCAATGGAAGGTTGCCTCGGGGGGATTTGTAAAAGCAACGGCGTCCGCCACCTTCATGGATATGTTCTTCATTTTGACGTGTAGCTCGCAGCTAGTGTTCTCCATGATGTCATCCATGGGGTATCTACCCAGCATTGCATCGTCCGGGGCGGAACCCACGCTGCTTCTCGGCATGGATGGAGCGGTGCTATCCAATGCTGGATCATTCGCTAGCTGCTGCAGCTGCTGAGACCCCCTTTGCTGGGTAAGTGAGTCGATCTGCTCCTGCTGCCGCTGGAATTTGACTACCAATTCCGCTTGACTTGCTTCTAGGCCTTGAAGGCGTTCATAGTCCCGCTTCCTCTGCTCCTCCTTCATCTTCCTCTTCTTCTCCTCCGCAATCTTCTTTCTCGCACGGGTTCTGTAGTCGGTGTTCCAGTCTGAAAACCCCTCATACCACGGAATAGTGCCCTTGCCTCGTGTTCTTCCCGGGTGTTCAGGATTTCCCAGGGCACGCGTAAGCTCGTCGTTCTCTCTGTTGGGCTGGAACACCCCCGATCGTGCCTCTTCTATTGCAACAAGTATCGCATCGTCGGCTCCCTTCAGACTTGCCCTCGTCGAAACATTGCCTGTCTTCGGGTCCAACTCCCCCCATGCGCATAGAACCAAGTCCTGACCCTGGGGGGCCAGCTCTTAGTAACCGGAGTGGCACCTGCATCCTCCATCTCTTTCTCAGACTTATCCCACTTAGGCATTGCCACCGCATAGCCACCTCGCCCCAGCTTATGGAACTTATCCTTTTTTTCGGCATTCTTCTTGTTTATTCTCGACCGTTCCTTAGCTAATTCCGAATCCTTGAATTTCACGAAATCGTCCCAATGAGCACGTTGGTTCTCTAGTGTTCCCTCGAATACTGGAGTCTTCCTTCCTCCCTTGACGTACTTGTCCCATTCACGATTCTTGTGGTTCTTGAATGCAACCGCCATCTTCCTAAGAGCAGCGTCCTTGACTTTCTGCACATCTGCTTCTGTGAAATGATCTGGTAGGGTGAAATGTTCCATGAGAGTATCCCAAAGCAGATCTTTTTGATTCTTGTCGACAAAAGTAACATCTGGACGTGGAGCAGCGTCCTCTTTGCCTTTTTGTCTTTTGTCTTTTGCTGGCTCTCTCCATTCTTGAAGGGAGATCGGGAGTTGGTCCTTCACAAGAACTCCGCACTGACGAACGAACTTGTCCGCAATCTTCTTAGGCGCTAATGGTTCGCCATTAGGTCTGACTGCCTCGATATTGTACTTTACGCCCTCCTTCAACTTTTTGTTCGGGCCTCGTTTCGTCCTTTTGCCTGAAGATTTGCTCGATCCGGATGGCTGAAAGAACAAAGATCGATTCGTTAATATATCTTCAAGTCATTTAAAACATGTGATGATCACCAGATACCTGCTTATATAAATATATATACCTCGCCGGTCTTTGTTGTTTCAGGATCAACATGTTCTTCGTCATCGTCATAATCGTAGTTCATGACTTCATCAATTCGGTCGTCGCGATCGAATATCATATCACCCTCTCCGGTGTTGTTTAGAAATTCGGAGCCGTCATAATCTTCTTCATTCTGATCATCATCTGGCCCGCGTATCATATCGAACATGGTCTGTTCTCCCTCTCTGTCGGTATTGTCTGCCATAGCTTTTATTTAACTAATTCAAAAGAAATATAAAACAATTTAGTATTCAAATTACATCGTCTCGAATAATAGATATAATCTCGAATACTTCGTCTAGAATAATAGATATAATCTCGAATACATCGTCTCGAATAATATATAATATTGAATAGTACATCACTGGCTAGCTAATTAAAGATCGAATACTACAGAAGAATCTAGGACACTCGCGGTTCCTGCGGCGCGGGCGGTGGACACCCAAAGAGAAGGAACCCTCACAGGATCATAGCTGAAGTGAGATCCCCGAAGATACTGCCAGGTATTGGAGAACCTGCCGCCCTCTAACGCAACCATGTAGCGATGGACGTGCTCGTCCTCCTCCCTGACACGGCGACGTACCACCTCCGGCGGGGCCGGGTCCCTCCGCACCGAAACTGGCCCACGCGAACGCCACCAAACGAGATCAGGGTCGACGACGGGACCCGGGGCCGGGTTCCTCATCAAGCGGCGCGCCCCTCCAGGCAGCACCTCCCAGTGCCAGCCCGGCGGAGCCCAGTCCCGGACATGGGTCGGCTGGACGTCGTCGCGGACGGGTCGACGGCGAGGATGCGGGCCGGGCATCGTCGAGAACAAATACTAGCTATATGCCCGCAAAAAGTAACATTTTTTTAATGATTGGATTTTGATAACTAAAATTTCTAACATTTCTACTATTTCAAAAATCTATATACTATTTCATACTAATTAAGCATCTAACACTAAAAACAGAAAACACAACTTCTATACATCCATTAAAAAACTGAAAAACAATATTATATAAAAAAATTCCATACTAATTAAACACTAATTATATCCATCTAACATGCATTCATACATATATAATAGTGAAAAAATAATAATCTAAATAATCTAAACTAATTAAACATACAAAATACGTATATACTAATATATACATGCATTAATTCATACATATGTGTGTGTGTGTGTTCATCATGCTTGTGTGTGTGTGTATGGGCTCGGGGAGGGGCGGCGCCCATGGTGGCCGCCGGGGGCGAGGGAGAGGTGTTAGAGGGGGAGAGCTCACAGCGGGGCGACGGCGACGGCGAGGCGACGGTCGGGGGCGGTGAAGGGCCGGGGCGGCGACGCGCGGACAACGCGACGGGGATGGGCCCGGGGCGGCGACGGAGACGAGGGCGGCGACGGGGACGGGGGCGGCGACGGAGATGAGGGCGGCGACGGGGACGGGGGCGGCGACAGCGACGGAGACGACGGAAACAGAGGAAGAAACAGAGGGAGAATGAAATTTTCGCAAGTGTTGTTTATATAGGAGGGGCCTTTAGTACCGGTTTGTCCCACCAACCGGTACTAAAGGCCAGTTTTAGCCAACCCAAGCGGCGGGAAGCGACCCCCTTTAGTATCGGGTGGTGGCACAAACCGGTAGTAAAGGCCCCTCCCCTTTAGTACCGGTTGGTGGCTCCAACCGGTACTAAAGGCATCGCGCTGCCACCCCAAAGTTTAGTCCCACCTCGCCGGGCGAAGGGCAGCCGCACTGGTTTATAAACCCAGCCGCGGTTACCACTTCGAACTCCTCTATATAGCAGGCTTGTGGGTCTAAACTCTGCGCGCTGCCCTGTGAGTCTGCTGGGCCTTTAAAGCCTGTAATTACACACATGTGGCCTATCAGGCCCACAGGGTAGCGCCCCAAATTTTTTATAGTTTTTTTCTTTTCTGCTTTATTTTCTTCTATTTATTTTTGCGTAGTTTTTTGTATAGTTTTTTATTTTCTGTTATATTTATTTTCTTCTATTTATTTGTGAGTAGTTTTTCATCTAGTTTGCCAAAATTCAACATTTTCAGAGTTCATTTTGTAGTGATTTTCAATTTCACGGTCATTTTTTAAACGATTGAAAAATAGCAAATATAATTTTTTTTCTTTTCTACTTTATTTTTTCTTCTATTTATTTCTGAGTAGTTTTTTCTTTTCTGCTATATTTATTTTCTTCTATTTATTTTTGAGTAGTTTTTTATATATTTTTTTCTTTTCAGCTATAGTTTTTCTTTCTTTTCTGCTATTTTTTCTTTTCTGCAAAACTTGATGGTCAAAGTCTGGAGTTATAACTTTAAAAAAAAGAAATGTCGACGTGCAATTAGTTTTTGCCATAACAGAAGAAGTCCGGAGTTGTAATAAGTTATTAAAAATAAAAAAGAGGTGCAATGCTCGTTAATTTGCTTCAAGCCTTTCGGAATAGTGTAAACTGCACTGCGCATAGCTCCGTGCAGTCTGCCGTATTCCTGAAGGCTTGAAGCTAAGCAACGTGAGCATTGATCCTCTTCTTCATCGTCTCTGCACTCAGGGCTTATAAACCGCTCCTAGTCCCTCTCACTTCGTGAGGTGGGACAAAAAAACTGCTTATGTCTGGTTCATCCATGAACCGGTACTAAAGGTGCTCGTGGGGCCCCAGCCTTACCAGACACAACCTCATTAGTACCGGTTCGTGGTACGAACCGGCACTAAATGGTGATGGTGGGGCCATAGCCTGACCGGAGGCTGACACAGCCTCTTTAGGTACAAAAAATTACAAACTTTCTGTTAGTGCCCGTAGTTTTCAAATTTGAATAGTTTAAATTTTGAATTATTTGAAATTAGTGTGAATTTGTTTGCACATAAAATTTCTTCGCGTTTCAAATACCAAAACACATAACTACCCTAACTATTACAGAGATTCCCCTCTCGGTGCGAAACACAGAAGAAAGTGATGATAGCTAGTGAAGCCGATCACATCCGAGATCTTTGGGTGTGAAACTTTTTCTTCGCATGTGTCCCTTTGCGCCGTAACCATGGAAAATCTTCATCATTTAACGGGATGCTCGGGTCAATATTCACTGTGAATGGAGCAATTTCATCAAACTTTTCATAATCTTCTGACTTGTAAGAGTTCTTCAACTAATGGCCTTAGGTACACATCAATGTCGTTGCCGGGTTGCTTAGGGCCTTGGATGAGCACTGGCATCATAATGAACTTCCGCTTCATGCACAACCAAGGAGGAAGGTTATACAAACATAGAGTCACAGGCCAGGTGCTATGGTTGCTGCTCTGCTCCCCAAAAGGATTAATGCCATCTGCGCTTAGACCAAACCATACGCTTCTTGCGTCATCTGCAAACTCCTTCCCGTACTTTCTTTCGATTTTTCTCCACTGCGACCCGTCAGTGGGTACTCTCAACTTTACGTATTTCTTACGGTCTTCTCTGTGCCATCGCATCGCCTTGGCATGCTCTTTGTTTTGGAACAAACGTTTCAACCGTGGTATTATAGGAGAATACCACATCACCTTGGCAGGAATCTTCTTCCTGGGGCGCTTGCCCTCGACATCACCATGCTCATCGCGGCTGATCTTATAGCGCAATGCACCACATACCGGTTAAGCGTTCAAATCCTCGTACTCACCGTGGTAGAGGATGCAATCATTAGGGCATGCATGTATCTTCTGCACCTCTAACCCTAGAGGGCAGACAGCCTTCTTTGCTTCGTACGTACTCTCGGGCAATTTGTTGTCCTTTGGAAGCATATCCTTTATCATTACCAGCAACTTTCCAAATCCCTTGTCAGATACACCATTCTCTGCCTTCCATTGCAGCAATTCCAGTGTGGTGCCCAACTTTTTCTTGTCACCTACGCAATTCGGGTACAACAATTTTTTATGATCCTCTAATATGCGCTGCAACTTCTTCTTCTCCAAATCACTTGCGCAGTTTCTCTTTGCATCGGCAATGGCCCAACCTAGATCATCAACGGGCTCATCTGATGCCTCTTCTTCAGCTTCTTCCTGCATTGCCGGCTCAGCTTTTTCCCTCATTACTGGCTCAGCTTCTTCCCCATTGTTGTATCATCGTATTCAGGGAACCCATGGCCAGGATAGCTGTCGTCGTCCTCTTCTTCTTCATTGTCTTCCATCATAACCCCTCTTTCTCTGTGCTTGGTCCAAACATTATAGTGGGGCATGAAACCGGACTCAAACAGGTGGACGTGAATGGTTCTTGACGTAGAGTAATTGCGACCATTCTTACAGCCAGCACATGGACAAGGCATAAAACCATCCGCCCGCTTGTTTGCCTCAGCCGCAAGCAGAAAAGTATGCACGCCCTCAACGAACTGGGGAGAGCATTAGTCATCGTACATCCATTGCCGGCTCATCTTCATTACACAACACTGAATAGACCAAATTAATACAAGTTCATACATAAAGTTTATACAACACTTAAATGCAACAAATAAATAACTCTCTAGCTAAAGCATTTAAATGCAACAACAAATGCGATCAAGATCGCAACTAAGGTAACAATTGATCCAATAGCATAATGATACCAAGCCTCACTATCAATGGCATATTTTCTAATCTTTCTAATGTTCAAGCGCATTTTCTCCATCTTGATCTTGTGATCATCGACGACATCGGCAACATGCAACTCCAATTCCATCTTCTCCCCTCAATTCTTTTCAATTTTTCTTTCAAGTACTCGTTTTCTCTTTCAACTAAATTTAACCTCTCGACAATAGGGTCGGTTGGAATTTCCGATTCACATACCTCCTAGATAAAAATATCTATGTCAACTTGATGGGCATAATTTGTCATAAACACGAAATGCAACAAATAGTTTTAAAAGAGAATATACCACATCCGAATCATAACAAGGACGAGGACCGACGGGGACGGATATCAAAACCATGGCACTATGTATAACAAACAACGTACGGGTAAGATAATTATTATACGAGTAACTATATATCCAAATCACACAAACATCAATTTTTTATATAAAATTTCATGAACAAGAGGCTCACCACAAGGTGGTGCCGGCGACGGGACGGTGCGGGCGATCGACGGTGGTTACGACGGAGATTTAGAAGGCACTAAGTAAACCACACCTACATATGCAAACTAAGTGTTATTTTGACCTCAAATTGCATATAAATCAAATACTACCACATATAATTCCTCCCAAATTACTAAAACCCACAATTAATCACTATATAAACCAATGCAAGAGCTAATCTAGCAATGAGAGATGAAAGGACAAAGTTGCTAACCTTGGTGATCATTTGAATGGATGAGGGCCTGCAAATCTTGACAAATTTGGGGCAAATTTTGTGATGAACTCGAGAGGAAGAAGGGAAGAACAGAGGAGAGGGAGAGGGGAAAGGGGGAAGAACAGAGTGCGGGTGGACGAAGGATTTATATAGGACGATCTTTAGTACCGGTTCGTGCCACGAAGCGGTACTAAAGGTGCTGGAAGGGCCCCACTCTGACAACATCCTGCCACCACTCTCATTAGTACCGGTTCGTGGCACGAACCAGTGCTAAAGGTTTGCCATGAACCGGTACTAAAGAGCTCCTCCCGGCTAGCCGTTGGAACCGGCACTAATGGACACATTAGTGCCGGTTCTGTTACAAACCGGGACTAATGTGTCTCACATTTGACCCTTTTTCTACTAGTGCTAGCACGACGTTGGCCCCGGGCATCCAGCGCAATTAAAAAGACCGTATAAAGAATTAGTCTCAAAAGCATTTCTGTTTTGTTGAAGAAGTATACACAGGTAACATTCATTCCCACATCCCTTTACTTTTGGTTGTTAACAAGTCTGATGTGTGTCAGATGATTGATTGTCTTGTTAATACAAAGTTTGAGTATAGATAGTGACGCACATCAATATTGCTGGTAAATACTGTATGTATTTGCATGTCGGTGGAGATGCGACGGAGCTAAAGATCACACCGTATTAGATTTGCATGCATACACACTCGTACCTTCCTTAGAATTTACAACCCGGAGCTAAGACATTTTCTTCATCTACTCACAAAAAAAAGACATTTCTTCATCACAGGAGTTGTTCTCGTCATCAGGACTTATAAACTTAGATTTTTTTTGAAACGGAGGATGTACCACCGGCCTCTGCATCTGGACGATGTATGCAACCGTATTATTAATTATTCTCAAAGACCTTACAAGCTAATACATTAATAAGTCTGAAGCCACCATCTTGGCAACGCATGTTGCTACTCATATCCCTTGATGAAGGGATGCCGAATGTCCGAGCCTAATACCAAACAGACATCGCAACAAACCCTAACATCTAAAGCAGGATGCCCCATCCAAGCCACTACCTAGATTGGGTCACACACCAGTCCGGCACACTCACAGTGAGCACCGCACGCTGCAAGGGCCGTAAACTTCATCTTCCATCAATCCATCCTCAAAGCAGAACTAATGCATTGACCTTACTAGGCCTTTCTGACATCGACGCCACCATGACGCCAGACAGCGTCGCCCTCCGGCGTGAGTCCATCAACTCACATCGAACGCCAAGCCTCCACTGCGCCACGCCGCCGAGACCCGCCGTCATTGATGCGGAAGTTGAAACCCCGCTCCGCCTCTGGGCCCTTCCAATCACCACCTGCTCTAAAACGATGCCCTCAAGAGGGAGAACGGCACCATAGTTTCCGTCATCATCCGACCTGGGAGACCCAGATCCATGGTTTCCCCAGAAGCAGATGCCTCCTGGTGGAAGAGGGGCACGCCAACTGCAGCTGCCCAAGAACACGAGCTGTGTCCACGACCACTGCTCTCTCGACGACGCCTTCAAGAAGGACACGATACCATGAGCGTCGTTGCCGCCCTAGGATTTTCACCCGAAAAACCGTGGAGTGGGAAAAGGTGGGGCGAACATGAACGACGTCTCCAGGAAGAAAAATGGCACCCTCAGGCGGCGGCGCCGTCAAGGCCGGCAGGAGCCGACCAGGGAATTATCCTAATCTGAATCTGCACCTCCTGCTCCGTCCCATTCGGTGACCGGCAAGCAGCGCAGCCATGACCGGTATGACGGAGTGTACGATGCAAGTGTTGGAGGAAGAAGCAGCTCGACGCTGTTGGCCACCGATGTAACGAGACGTGGCACCAACCCGCTAGTGGATCGCCGGACATCGGACCAGATCCCCAGCAGCCCGCCCGCCCCACCGCGCCACTGGACAGGAAGGCCCACCTCGGGGCTGCCGCCCCGGATCCAAGGCCCTCCGCCTTAGATCGGGAGGAGCAGCACCAGCACTGCCACCACAATCGCCGATAGGATGCCGGCTAGCCGCCACACCGCCGAAGTCCAGATCTGGGCCGTCATGAACCAGATCGGCGCCGCCGCAGCCCAGATCGAGATCACACCCTCGAGCCAGGGAGCCCCACGTCACCCTTTGACCCGCGAGAGGGAGGAGTGCCTTCGCCGCCGCCGGCGCACGCACAGGCTAAGCCTGGTGCCTACCAACGGCGGCGATGGAGGGAAGGGAGAGGGAGGGGCGGTGACCCGGGGGCTAGGGGTGGAGCCCCTCGGTCGCCCGTGCGGGGGGCGACAGAGGGGAGGGGCTGCAGAGGGAGAGGGAGCCAGACAAACTTGTCTACCACTTATAAACTTAGGTAGAGCGATAATGTACTATTCTCATCCTCGCCTGACTTCATATATTCTTCCTCTGTTCACAAACATAAGATGTTTTAACTTTTTCTAAATCAGATGTATATAGACACGTTTTAGTATGTTTGTTCACCAATTTCAATCTGTATGTAGTCTATATTAAAATATCCAAACATTTTGTATTAATTAACAGAGGAAGTAACATTTTTTCCATAGAATCCAAAAAGGATCGAGTTCGACTATCAAACTAAGGTCCACATTCCTAGTTACTACAACATCCAATTTTAGGCTAATTAAGTAACCTGTGATTCCAGATGGATGGGGTTTAAGAAATAGTCAAACAATTGAGAATGTACGGAGAAGGGGCGTAGGGGACTGCTTACGTCACTGAATCTCAATCCGGCGTAGGGCAGATTCATTTATGCTGCGTGCCAATGAAGCTATATATATATAAGGACAATGGTATTTGGCACACGTGTTTTCTTGGGCCTGTAGTTTAAATTAGGCAGAAAAAATGGCGTTGAAGGGGAACCAAACCCAGACCCTCTTATACGAAACTAAGCTGCAACATCCAGTTGTGCTAGCCCACTTAACTGATTCCATACAACTTACATACCAATTGTATCTTTCTAAGATGAAAATAAACAAAAAAGACAGTGATTAGTAACTGATAATCCAAACCGGCTGCCTCACTTGTACGGGTTTTAGAACAATGCGCCCTGGTTCTATCATTTTTTTCTACATGTTTTACACGGTTCACAAACCCGGGCTTGCTCTTCACTCGTTTTCTCATATGCAAAATATCATGATGTTTGCACCTAAGTTATCATGTACAAAGTTTTAATGTTGTCATGCTTTTCTCACTCAAGTTTTTGCGGTATGTTTCTCAATAGCTTTTTTCCTGTTTGTACTTAAATTATCAGGTATGGGCTTCATATATTACCATGATATTTGCAGATAAGTATCGGGGCTGTATTTTTCAATAACCGCCCCTACCCCCGGTCAATATTACCATGGTGTTTGTACGTAAGTAATCAGATCTGTGATGACTAAATTATCATGTTATTTAGACAGAAGTTATCGCGTGCTCATAAAAAAATTCACTTGGGCAAATTTACTATAGTGTTTTGTATCAAAGTTATCATGTTTGCGGTGTGTAAATCATCATGGTAGGTACATAGAAGGTATTGCGTGTATGTTTTCAACAATTTTTTCATCCCCAGATCAGAAAAATTACCATGATGTTCATACACAAGTTATCACATCTGCATGAGTAAATTATCATACTATTTACACAAAGGTTATCAGGGATACGTTTTTAACAACTTTTTCCCCGGGTCAACAATTACCGTGGTGTTTGTACGAATATTATCACGATTGTGATGCGTATATTACCGTGTTATTTACACACAATTTATCGAGGTATGTTTCAACATCTTTTTCTCCAAATCAAAAGTTAACATGATGTATGTACGTAAGTTATCATGTCTTCGGTGCGTGAATTACCATTCTGTTTACATAGAAATTAGCGGGAATTATTTTCTCAATAAATTTTCACCTAGTCAAACTTTTTCCTTATTTGGTCAATGCTACCGAGGTATTTACATCCAGGTTATCAGATATGCAGTCTGTATATTACCATGCTATTTACACATAATTTATCTAGGGTATGTTTTTGAACAACTCTTTCCCTTGATCAAAGTTACCGAGGTGTGTATGTAAGTTATTAGGTCTGAAGTTACCAGAGGTATGTTTTAACAAACTTGTTTCTCTGGGGATGAAAAGTTACCGCGGAGTTTGTACGTAAGTTATCACGTCTGTTGTTTGCATATTACCATGCTATTTGCACTGAAGTTACCAGAGGGTACACTACTAAAAAAAGATCTGCTAGTGGCGCATCTATTTTTGCTATTAATGGCGCACTATAGGTGTGCCACTAGTAACAAATACTAATGGCGCACATTTGGTGTGCCATTATTATGCCTAGAAGTGCTACATTACTATATGACTTAGTAATGGCGCACCACATAGAAGTGTGCTATTAATAACAATCTTTTTTTCAAAAAAAATTGCAGAATTTTTTTTTCAATTTTTTTTCCAGAATTGTTTTTTCAGCCCGAGCACGCTTAACTTCGCAGTTCTATCCAACCCCAGCATCAACTCACTTAACAGACACTTGTTGATATATCTATCATATCAATCCTATTAAACCTTGTTGATGTTTAGGACTTTGTTCATGTTCATGAGTGTGATGAAATTTTGAAAAATATTTCAAACTTCCCCATCATATTACGTATCATACTTTGAACATTTTTTCCAAAAAAGAATTCAAAACCAATTTTTTTTCTACTACTAGTGGCGCACCTAGCAAATGGTGCGCCATTACTAAGTTTGAATTTTTTCTGTTTTCCCCCTCTAGATCTTAAAAGCCTCGTATCTTTTATTTTGTTAGGTTTTTGGGGATTCTAAAAATCTTCAACAAGGTTGCCCCAATTGAATTCGGATGTAACTTTTCAAGTGGATGATTTTTCATATATAAAACTTTTTAATCTGAGTTCGTATGCAAAAGTTATGCCCATTTTACAAATCCAGAGATATTTTGCAAATAAAGTCGAAATTCATATTTGTAAATTTTCCCAACAACTAGACCACATATCACATGGGAAACTTATTTTCTTTTATTTTTTTGACATTTCCATCATTTTCTTTTATTTTTTTATAACTAAAAAGGCAGTCCACAGGGGGAGTGCATTTGAAAGTTAGTAATGACGCACCTGCACAAAGTGCGCCATTACTATGTGTATCACTTGGTCAAACCTTGGTCAAACTTAGTAATGGCACACTTTGCATAGGTGCGTCATTACTAAGTTTGACCAAGTTTTAACTCAGTCATACACATAGTAATGGCGCACTTTATAAAGGTGCGCCATTACTATGTCAACTTAGTAATGATGCACCTATACAAAGTGTGCCATTACTATGTGTATGCCAGGGTCAAACCTTGGTCAAACTTAGTAATGGCGCACTTTTCACCTGGTGCATCATTACTGTTTTGGTTACTAATAGTGCACCTACACATGGTGCGCCATTTCTATATAGCAATGGCGCACCACATGTATAGTGCGTCATTAATATCCATATTAGCTATAGCCGTTTTTCTAGTAGTGGTATATTTTAAAACAACTTCTTTCGTCGGGGTTAAAAAGTTACTATGGTGTTTGTACATAAATTATCACTTTTGTTGTGTGCATATTACCATGATATTTGCACAAAAGTTAATGGGGTGTATGTTTTTCAACAACTTTTCTCCCGGATCAAAATGTTACCGTGATATTTATACGTAGGTTATCAACTCTGTTGTGAGTGTATTACCATGTTGTTTACACAAACGTTGTCGGAGTACGTTTAGAGCAAAAAAAATCAAGCTCAAACTATCACTGTGTTTGTATGTAAAATTACCAGGTTTTCTTTCTATATATTACTATGTTATTTGCACAGGACTTACAGGGGTAAATAGTTCAGAGAAAAAAATGCTTTAGAACTAGCGATTTCCTAAACAGCGTGCATCAAAAGAGATGGAGGTTCAAAATAAAATGTCGTTGTGTTCTTGTTCTCTATCTAAAACAAATGTAGGCCTACATGGAACATCAAGGCGTGCCGAGTGTCCTAGCTTGAGTACCTGCTTCATGGGAGATAGGTTCAAATGAGGTTCAGAAGAATGTTGAGATTCTGATGCAAGAAAAATAGCAGTTGTAAGCGGGGTAGTAGCATTTTTTGCATCAACGGTGAAGTGCATCAGTAGGCAATGCCCAAAATTCACATGAGAGAGAGAAAGAGAGATGGTGATGGAGATAGAGCAGCAGCCTGCATTGGTTTCAAGAGGACGTCCACATCAACATGCGTCTGTCAGCAACACTTGAACTTTTATCCCAATTTTCCTCCAAAACTACAACCTACTACAATCACCAGCAGTGCATCTTCTTCTCCGCCGATGAGGGGCAAGCTTGGTTGATGTCTCTTAGTTGACATGTCCAAAAAACAATCTAGTAGCAGGTGTGTGTAGTGTTGGAACGAACCACCCGATGGACCGGAGTGAATGCGGATTGAGCGACCAAATTTAGCTGGTGTGGAACCTACGACCAGGCTTCCAAACCAGTAGTACACGTACATGTGTGTCGTGATCTGAAAACATCCTCCCGGAGATTGAGACAGGCCGAGCTGAAACATGTCAACCGAGAAGAAGTATGTCTCAGTTCATAGGATGAGCTCAACCCTCTCTCAATTAACATGTAAACACGGGGGGGAATCCAGGGCGACAATGAAGAGGCCGAGCTCCCTGATGTTGGGGAGGGTGGCGGAGCATGGGACGGTGACTGTGTTCGGGAGCATCCAGGCGTTGAGGAAGAAGTGGGTGAGGCGTGTAGCAGAAGAGCATGACCGTCAACGCACGTTAGAGAACAGGAGAGGGCAGCGATGGGAGTCCTCGACGAAGAAGCACTGGGGCATGCTGCGTTGGTGAAGAGTGGAGGCCGTGCAAGCCTGCGCAGTCGCCGGAGTTGAGGAGCCGGGTGGGACGGGGCTGGAAGCTCTGTCGACGGTGTCAGCCCCTGGGCATCCACTTCCCAGGAGCAGGCGATGCTGGTGCGGGAGTCGGCGAAGCATGGGAGGGGCGGCGCGAGCCAGGCGGTGGCGGCGTACAATGGTGTGACGACGGTGGCCGATGGAGAGCCGATGGCGCGCGTGCGGTAGTGCACGGCGGCGTGACGTATCTAAGGACAGGTCAGGAGGTTGAGGAAGGGCCTCACTTTTCTCAGGTGCCGGGGACTACCCGGTCCTGCGGGATGAGGATCCGAACGAGCATCACGGGACAAAGAAAAAAAGGTGCCGTGCGATGCGGATCCAACGTCGAACGAACCGTGTGGCAGTTTGCAAAAACAATTACGGTTGCCATATATACATATTACGTATATATAATACTCTGTAACACGCTTGATTAGTAGCTGTACGAGTAAGCAAGACTGGTTTTGCTGCGGTTCGGTGGATGAGTTCATGGAAGCAGATATTACAGCCACACGACAATGATCTAGTATTTGGTTGTTGACCCGGTATAACACGCGGCGGCGCCATCATTTTTTCCCAATTGCTATACAGTGACTGCATACATAAACACTCAGTTGAGCCGTCAGCCCATCTCTATATCGACCAGTGATATGATAACCCATTTCCACCTCGTGCATAGCTAGCTCATTAATTTGCTTAAGCATTGCACAGGCGACCTTTATTCTAGAATGTTGCACAAGTAACCTTCACGCAACGACACAGTCAGTTACGCTAGTGATAACATTAAGCAGATAGTGACAATTCTGGCACATTGTCGACGACCAAGTATTTATGTTTCAGATGGAGACACGCTGTCGGAGAGACATGATACTCTACCTTTTTGTACGTAAGGCTTCATAGTACAAGGTGTACTTTGCACTGACCGAGAGTACGTATAGACACTTTCTTTGTCCTCAGGATTGTTTGTTATAGAAGAATTGTCTTTTTGACGAGAACAGCAGGAGCTCTGCCTTTGCATTATAGGAGAAAAAGAGGGTACAAGTCATACAACGCTAGGCCGATGCCCCAAGTCTAGAAACATGTCATATACACAGGCGTACAACCGAAAACACAAGAAAAGAGCTATGGGAGCCCCATATCACTCGCCAAGAACGGCCGTCCCTCTCGTGGCCTCATTGAAACACCGGATGTCATCTCTGATAAGCCTTGTCAGCGCCAACGCCGTCAGCTCCTTGTGTTCAAAAACTCTTCGGTTCCTCTCCTTCCATAAGTTCCAGACGATGTATGCTCCCAAAGTGATCTCTTCCTTGGTTTTTTCTCTCATTTCCCTGACAATGCTCAACTGATCCCACCATTCTGAGATTGAATGTGCCATTTCAGCTGCAGCCCAAACCGCATTGTTTTGCTAACTCCTAGAAGCAGACCTCTCTTGCATATGAGCATTTCAGCGCTATGTGGCTCGCAGTTTCAGGTTCTTGGTTGTAGAGCTTGCATTGGTCATTGTTTGGCCATCCTCTAGCCTGAAGGCGGTAGGCCGTCCAATTTTTATTCTGTAATAACAACCAGATGCAGAATTTAACCTTTCCCTCCATCTTGCTCCTCCACACTCGTGCTAGCCCAGGCTTTTCAATTCTTGCGCAAAATTGTGCATCATAGGCTGAACATGCGTTGTAGGCAGCCGATGTAGTGAGGTTCCAAACAGCAGTGTCCCTCTCGACTGAGAGGTTTATCATTTGCACCTCATGCCAAAGGTGCACAAATTGGTTCAGCTGAGTCTCCGTGTCCAGTCGCTGCAGCCCTTGCATCCATTTCCCGTTGCGTAGCCCCTCCTTAACCGTAAGTTTTTTTGAAATGAGCAAGTTTAAACACATCAGGTGCCAGCACACTAGGTGAATTCCGTTGAGCCATTTGTCCATCCAGAAGCTAGCAATGCTTCCGTCACCCAAACAGATCGTTGTGCAGCTTGAAAAGAGTTATCTATCTGTGTCTTCACATGGCGTGGCAGATCCTTTCCATGGTCTCTCTTCCTCTTGCCATTTGAACCACTCCCATCTCAGTCTCAATGCCCGGCTGAAACACTCAATGTTTTTGATTCCCAAACCACCGTATTTCTTGGCGTGCAGACTTGCCTCCAGTTTACTAGACTCTTGCCACCGATCAATCTGTCCTCTCCCTCCCACAGGGAATTTTTCCTCGGCTTATCCACTTTGCTTATTAGCCATTTGTCCGGGGAGAACACTGTCAAGAAAAAGATAGCCGTAGCCGTGACCACTGAGTTGGTATACACCAATCTGCCAGCCCTATTCATCATCCGACACCTCCTTGGGGCAAGCTTGCCCGCAATCTTATCAATTAGCGGTTGCATTTCCACCCTCTCTGGCCTTCACACGCCAAGTGGCAAACCAAGGTACTGGCATGGGAAAGCTCCCAACTTCCCACCAAAGTCAGCCAACAGAGGTCCCAGGTCAATCCCAGCACATGCCACAGGATACGCTACCGTCTTCTGGATATTTGCTCTTAGGCCCGAGGCATCAGCAAATAGATTCAGGATGGCATGAACAGCTTTGATATCTTGAGACCGTGGGTTGACAAATAGGGCCGCATCATCGGCATATAAAGTTATAAACTGGATCTGAAGCGCGCCATTCTGACAGTGAGGGGGGAGAGGATGTTTCTCTGGGTGTCCAGCGAACGTAATTTTTGGAGCGGCTCCATGGCAAGGATGAACACCAATGGCGACACCGGATCCCCTTGCCGCAATCCACTTCTATGCAAAATCGAGGTGCCCGACAAACTGTTCAGTAGAACCCTGGTGGAGGAGGAGGAAAGGATCAAAGAGATCATGTCTCACCATCTTTGCTCAAAACCCATAGCCTCCATGACCTCGAGTAGAAAACCCCAGCAAACAGAGTCAAAAGCCTTGGCGATATCGAGCTTGAGGGAAAAAAGGGATGATTTGGCACAGTGTGCAGCGTTGGTCACATTTTTTACATACAGGAAGTTGTCCTAGATTGAATGCCCACGAATGAAAGCACTTTGATTGTGCGAGACAAGGTGCTTGATCTCAGGGGCCAAACGCATTGCTAACATCTTGCTCACCAAGTGGGGTACGATGTGCATGAGACTTATTGGCCTGAAATCACTTGCATCATGCGCTCCCTCCTTTTTAGGCAGAAGCACCACGTTTGTTGTGTTGATAATGTGCCAGCAGCGGCCTCTCAAACTGTGTACATAATTGAAAGCAGCCAACAGGTCCGTTTTGATTGTTTCCCAACAATGCTTGAAAAAGGCCCCAGTGAAACCATCTGGCCCCGGTGCCTTTTCTCCATGCGTCCCTTGAATTGCAGCCAGCAGCTCCTGCTCAGAAAAAGCCCCTTCCAGATGGCTCAAATCACGCCGCGACAGCCCCAGCAACTCCCAGTTGAGCCTGGCGGTACGAGTGAATGGTGCTCCGATGAGGTTCTTGAATCTGTCAAACAGAATTTTGGCCTTGCCCTCATGTTCAAACATCGGGCCGTTAGCGCCGCTTAGATGGGGAATGTAATTTTTGCGGCATCGCCCAAAGGCCCGCAGGTGAAAGAAGCGAGTGCTTGCATCTCCCTCTCTGATTTCAGTCATTCGTGATTTTTGCCGCCACCTTGCTCTGTCCACAGCCGCAAAGCCCAGCAATTTGGCCTTGAGCCGCGCCCGTAGCCCCCTCTAGGCCTCTGTAAGGGCCCGCTCCTCCTCTGCAAGGTCAAGACCAAAGATCACATCATTGGCCAGCGCTGACATGAAAGCTGTCCAGCGCACTTTCTGCTTATTCCATCCTTTGAGAGCCTTTGCCGTCCTCGAGAGCTTTGTGGGCAGCACACGGATGGGGTCGCGTGATTTCACCTCCTTTGACCACGCGCCTTGCACAATCTCCTCAAAATCGGGGCATCTTAACTAGTGATTCTCGAACCGAAAGGCCCTGCAGTGCGACACATCCATTCTTCTCAGCACAAGTGGACAGTGGTCAGAGACATTGGTGGAGGCTGGCGACAGCTGAAAATGAGGGAATAGAGCCTCCCAATCACTAGTGACCATAACCCTGCCAATTCTGGTGAGTGTGGTATTCTCCCTCTCATTTGGCCAGGTGAATTTCCTCCCAAACAAAGGGAAATCAATCAGCTCAAGGTCATCAATCTCCGCTCTAAATTTCCCCATCAGCCACAAGGTGATATTATTGTTGCTCTTGTCCATCGCCTGACAACTCATGTTAAAATCACTAAGAACCATCCAACATGACAACATTTGTTGCTTAATTCACTTTAGCTCTTCAATGAACTCCATTTTGGCCTCCTCTGATTGCGGTCCATACACCCCAGATATTGACCAAGTCTTTCCGTCAGATTTGTTCCTTCCAGTACCAGAAACCGAGTGCACTCAAATCGCTAGGGGCTCCGGGGTGATCTCATGATCATCACAGCAGGCAATCAGAACTGCCCCCTCCCCCTTGATCCATTTGCTGGCAGAGAGATGAAGCTGTCAACATACTTGGGCCCCAGTGTCTCGATCACCAAGCTTTTGCTCATATCACTGATTTTGGTTTCTTGCAGGCACACAATCTTGCACTTGAGCTCAGCAACAAACAACTGCACCGCCCTTCTCTTTGTAGAGAGATGAAAAATTGTCTGAGATCTCTTGAACCTTAGTTATGCTTTCATTCATCGACAAACAATTCACATTCCCTTCTCTCTTGGTATTTTGTCGTCCGACACATGTGTTCCATTGCATACGTCATTGCATTAGTTAACATCGCCTGATGCAACACGGTTCATGAGCTGTCAGAAGAGTGTCGTGTGTTCCACCTAATTAAGGTGCCATGCCGCGCTACAGCCACGTCCATGTTCTTTTGATGACAAAAATTAGAGGACATTTTTTATTTTTGGCAAAGATAAAGGGTACCATGTAGCTCAACCTACACAAAACCACACTCAGATAGATAAGGTGCAACGTAGTTTCAAGTTATTGAAAGATTTATGAAACATGTGTTCTACTTGAGATATTTGGAGCTTGTCGTGATGAATAGATGTACGGAGAAACGTCAGTTAGTATGTGTGTGATGGATGCAGCACCGTAAGAGATATTTGTAAGTTCACTGAATTTGCAATTTGGGTAAATCAATTTTGCGAGAGAAGAAAATATGGGATGATACGAAGCTCTAAAGGCCGAGCCAGGAACGAGACGATGCAGCTCGCTGCGGCATGTCAAGCAGAGGCTAGGGGCTTTTAATATTTGATTCCCCCTCGGATTAGGCAGTTCCCTAGCCCAAGGCTCGAACGGCGCTGCGAGCGGAGCCGAACAGTGGAGGGACGAGCGGTTTCAAGAGGAGGTGTTGGTGTTGGGGAACGTAGCATGCAATTTCAAAAAAATTCCAACAATCACGCAAGATCTATCTAGGAGATGCATAGCAACGAGAGAGGGAGAGTGTGTCCACGTACCCTCGTTGACCGAAAGCGGAAGCGTTTAGTTAATGCGATTGATGTAGTCGAACGTCTTCACGATCTAACTGATCCAAGTACCGAACATACGGCACCTTGCTGTTCACCACACGTTCAGCACGATGACGTCCCTCGAACTCTTGATCTAGTAGAGGGTCGAGGGAGAGTTTCGTCAGCACGACGGCGTGGCGACGGTGTTGATGATGTTACCGGCGCAGGGTTCGCCTAACACTATGACGATATGACCGAGGTGTTAAACTGTGGAGGGGGGCACCTCACACGTCTAAGAGATTATCTGTTGTGCTTTGGGGTGCCCCTGACCCCGTATATAAAGGAGGGAGGGAGGATGCGGCCGGCCTAGAGGGGCGCGCCAAAGGGGGGAGTCCTACTAGGACTCCCAGTCCTAGTAGGATTCCCCTTCCTTTTCAGAGTAGGAGAAGGGGGAAGGGAAAGAGAGAGGGAGAAGGAAAGGGGGTCCGCACTCCCTCCCCTAGTCCAATTCGGTTTGGCTAGGGGGCGCGCGCGCCACCTCCTGGCCACCGGCCTCCTCTTCCCACTAAGGCCCATGAAGGCCCAATACTCTCCCGGGGGGTTCCAGTAACCTCCCGGTACTCCGGAAAATGTCCAAACTTATCTGAAACATTTCCGGTGTCCGAACATAACCTTCCAATATATCAATCTTTATGTCTCGACCATTTCGAGACTCCTCGTCATGTCCGTGATCTCATCCGGTACTCCCAACAAACTTCGGTCATCAGAAACACATAACTCTTAATACATGTCGTCATCGAACGTTAAGCGTGTGGATCCTACGGGTTCGAGAACTATGTAGACATGATCTAGACACATCTCTGATCAATAACCAATAGCGGAACCTGGATGCTCATATTGGCTCCTACATATTCTACGAAGATCTTTATCGGTCAAACCGCATAACAACATACGTTGTTCCCTTTGTCATCGGTATGTTACTTGCCCGAGATTCGGTTGTCAGTATCATCATACCTAGTTCAATCTCGTTACTGCCAAGTCTCTTTACTTGTTCCATAATGCTACATCATGCAACTAACCCATTAGTCACATTGCTTGCAAGGATTATAGTGATGTGCATTACCGAGAGGGCCTAGAGATACCTCTCCGATACACGGAGTGGAAAATTCTAATCTCGATCTATGCCAACCCAACAAACACCTTCGGAGACACCTGTAGAGCATCTTTATAATCACCCAGCTAAGTTGTGACGTTTGATCTCACCCAAGGTGTTCCTCCGGTATTCCGGAGTTGCATAATCTCATAGTCAGAGGAACATGTATAAGTCATGAAGAGAGTAGTAGCAATGAAAATTATCGATCATTATGCTAAGCTAACGGATGGGTCTTGTCCATCACATCATTCTCTAATGATGTGATCCCATTCATCAAATGACAACACATGTCTATGGTTAGGAAACATAACCATCTTTGATTAACGAGCTAGTCAAGTAGAGGCATACTAGGGACACTCTGTTTTGTGTATGTATTCACATATGTACTAAATTTTCGGTTAATACAATTCTAGCATGAATAATAAACATTTATCATGATATAAGGAAATATAAATAACAACTTTATTATTACCTCTAGGGTATATTTCCTTCAGACTCCCACTTGCACTAGAGTCAATAATCTGAATTACAAAGTAATGATTCTGACACCCATGGAGTCTTGGTGTTGGTCATGTTTTTCTCGTGGAAGAGGCTTAGTCAACGGGTCTGCAACATTCAGATCCGTATGTATCTTGCAAATCTCTATGTCTCCCTCCGCTACTTGATGGCGAATGGATATGAAGCGGCTCTTGATGTGTTTAGTTCTCTTGTGAAATTTGTATTCCTTTACCAAGGCAATTGCTCCAGTATTGTCACAAAAGATTTTCTTTGGACCCGATGCACTAGGTATTACACCTAGATCGGATATGAACTCCTTCATCCAGACTCCTTCATTTGCTACTTCCGAAGCAGCTATTTACTCTCCTTCACACGTAGATCCCGCCACGACGCTCTGCTTGGAACTGCACCAACTGACATCTCCACCATTCAATATAAATACGTATCCGGTTTGCGACTTTGAGTCATCCGGATCAGTGTCAAAGCTTGCATTGACATAACCATTTACGACGAGCTCTTTGTCACCTCCATATATGAGAAACATATCCTTAGTCCTTTTCAGGTATTTCAGGATGTTCTTGACCGATGTCCAGTGCTCCACTCCTGGATTACTTTGGTACCTCCCTGCTAGACTTATAGCAAGGCACACATCAGGTCTGGTACACAGCATTGCATACATGATAGAACCTATGGTTGAAGCATAGGGAATGACTTTCATTTTCTCTCTATCATATGCAGTGGTCGGGCATTGAGTCTGACTCAACTTCACACCATGTAATACAGGCCAGAACCATTTCTTTGACTGATACATTTTGAACTTCTTCGAAACTTTATCAAGGTATGTGCTTTGTGAAAGTCCAATTAAGCGTCTTGACCTATCTCTATAGATCTTGATGCCCAATATGTAAGCAGCTTCACCGAGGTCTTTCATTGAAAAATTCTTATTCAAGTATCCTTTTATGCTATCCAGAAATTCCGTATTATTTCCAATCAACAATATGTCATCCACATATAATATTAGAAATGCTACAGAGCTCCCACTCACTTTCTTGTAAATACAAGCTTCTCCTGAAGTCTGTATAAAACCATATGCTTTGATCACACTATCAAAGCGTTTATTCCAACTCCGAGAGGCTTGCACCAGTCCATAAATGGATCGCTGGAGCTTGCACACTTTGTTAGCACCATGTGGATCGACAAAACCTTCTGGTTGCATCATATACAACTCTTCTTTAAGAAATCCATTAAGGAATGCAGTTTTAACATCCATTTGCCAAATTTCATAACCATAAAATGCGGCAATTGCTAACATGATTCGGACAGACTTAAGCATCGCTACAGGTGAGAAGGTCTGATCGTAGTCAACTCCTTGAACTTGTCGAAAACCTTTCACAACAAGTCGATCTTTGTAGACAGTAACACTACCGTCAGCGTCAGTCTTCTTCTTGAAGATCCATTTATTTTCTATGGCTTGCCGATCATCGGGCAAGTCCACCAAAGTTCACACTTTGTTCTCATACATGGATCCCATCTCAGATTTCATGGGCTCAAGCCATTTCGCGGAATCTGGGCTCATCATCACTTCCTCATAGTTCGTAGGTTCATCATGGTCTAGTAACATGACTTCCAGAACAGGATTACCATACCACTCTGGTGCGGACTGTACTCTGGATGACCTACGAGGTTTAGTAGTAACTTGATCAGAAGTTTCATGATCATTGATACGTCTCCAATGTATCTATAATTTTTGATTGTTCCAAGATATTATATTACCCCTTTTGGATGTTTGTGGGCTTTATTTTACATATTTATATCATTTTTGGGACTAACCTACTAACCGGAGGCCCAGGCCGTATTGCTGTCTTTTTTTTTCCTATTTCAGTATTTCGAAGAAAAGTAACATCAAACGCAGTCCAACCGGAATGAAACCTTCGGGGGCGTGATTTTTGGAACGAACGTGATCCAGAGGACTTGGAGTGCAAGTCAAGAAGCAATCGAGGCGGCCAGGAGATAGGAGGGCGCGCCCACCCCTCCTGGGCGCACCCCTGTCTCCTGGGCCCCTCGAGTGGCCACCGACGTACTTCTTCCTCCTATATATACCTACGTACCCCTGATGTCTACTACACAACCTTCTTCTTGTAGACGTTGTTAGGCCTGCAAGTGCACAGGTTTGTAGGACAGTAGCAAATTTCCCTCAAGTGGATGACCTAAGGTTTATCAATCTGTGGGAGACGTAGGATGAAGATGGTTTCTCTCAAACAACCCTGCAACCAAATAACAAAGAGTCTCTTGTGTCCCCAACACACCCAATACAATGATAAATTGTATAGGTGCACTAGTTCGGCAAAGAGATGGTGATACAAGTGCAATATGGATGGTAGATAAAGGTATTTGTAATCTGAAATAATAAAAACAGCAAGTTAGCAAGCGATAAAAGTGAGCATAAACGGTATTGCAACGATAGGAAACAAGGCATAGGGTTCATACTTTCACTAGTGCAAGTTCTCTCAACAATAATAACATAGATAGATCATATAACAATCCCTCAACATGCAACAAAGAGTCACTCCAAAGCCACTAATAGCGGAGAACAAACAAAGAGATTATGGTAGGGTACGAAACCACCTCAAAGTTATCCTTTCTGTTCTATCTATTCAAGAGTTCGTAGTAAAATAACATGACGCTATTCTTTCCGCTCAATCCATCATAGAGTTCATACTAGAATAACACCTTAAGACACAAATCAACCAAAACCCTAATGTCACCTAGATACTCCATTGTCACCCCAAGTATTCGTGGGTATGATTATACGATATGCGTCACACAATCTCAAATTCATCTATTCAACCAACACAAAGTACTTCAAAGAGTGTCCCAAAGTTTCTACCGGAGAATCAAGACGAAAACGCATGCCAACCCCTATGCATAGGTTCATGGGCGGAACCCGCAAGTTGGTCACCAAAACATACATCAAGTGGCACATGATATCCCATTGTCACCACAGATAATCACGGCAAGACATACATCAAGTGTTCTCAAATCATTAAAGACTCAATCCGATAAGATAACTTCAAAGGGGAAACTCAATTCATCACAAGAGAGTAAAGGGGGAGAAACATCAGAAGATCCAACTATAATAGCAAAGCTCGAGATACATCAAGATCGTGCCATAGAGGGAACACGAGAGAGAACACGAGAGAGAGAGAGATCAAACACATAGCTACTGGTACATACCCTCAGCCTCGAGGGTGAACTACTCCCTCCTCGTCATGGAGAGCGCCGGGATGATGAAGATGGCCACCGGTGATGGGTTCCCCCTCCGGCAGGGTGCCGGAACGGGCTCCCGAGAGGTTTTTTGGTGGCTACAAAGGCTTGCGGCGGCGGAACTCCCGATCTATCTTGATATTCGATGTTTTTAGGGTACGAGGGAATATATAGGCGAAAGAAGTCGGTCGGGGGAGCCTCGAGGGGCCCACGAGAGGGTAGGGCGTGCCCAGGGGGTGGGCGCGCCCCCTGTCTCGTGGCCTCCTTGATGATCCCCTGGCTTCCACTCCAAGTTCCTAGAATTGGTTCTGTTCCAAAAATAACTTTTCCGAAGGTTTCATTCCGTTTGGACTCCATTTTATATTCCTTTTCTTTGAAATACTGAAACAGGCAAGAAAACAACAATATGGGCTGGGCCTCCGGTTAGTAGGTTAGTCCCAAAAATGATATAATAGTGTAAAGTAAAGCCCATAAACATCCAAAATAGATAATATAATAGCATGGAACAATAAAAAATTATAGATACGTTGGAGATGTATCAAGCATCCCCAAGCTTAATTCCTGCTCGTCCTCGAGTAGGTAAATGATAAAAACAGAGTTTTTGAAGTGGAATGCTACCTAGCATAATTCTCAATGTAGTTTTATTTATTGTGGCATGAATGTTCAGATCCAAATGATTCAAGATAAAAGCTTATAAAACATAAAAATAATAATACTTCGAAGCATACTAACAAATAATCATGTCCTATCAAAATAGCATAGCCAAAGAAAGCTTATGCCTACAAAATCATATAGTTAGGCCATGCTTCATTTTCATTACACAAAATACTCCCATCATGTACAACCCTGATGACGAGCCAAGCAATTGTTTCATACTTTTTAACGCGCTTCAGCTTTTTTCAACTCTTTCACAATACATGAGCGCAAGCCATGGACATAGCACTATGGTGGTGTATGGTGGTGGTTGTAAGGACAAAAAGGGGGAGAAGATAGTCTCACATTAACTAGGCGTATCAACGAGTTATGGAGATGCCCATCAATTAGATGTCAATGTGAGTGAGTAGGGATTGCCACACAATGGATGCACTGGAGCTATAAATATATGAAAGCTCAACAAAAAGCACTAAGTGGGTGTGCATCCAACTCGCTTGCTCACGAAGACCTAGGGCATTTTGAGGAAGCCCATCATTGGAATATACAAGCCAATTTCTATAATGAAAAATTCCCACTTAGCATATGAAAGTGACAACACATGAGACTCTCTATCATGAAGATCATGGTGCTATTTTTGAAGCACAAGTGTGGAAAAAGAGATAGTAGCAATTGTACCTTCTCTCTTTTCTCTCATTTTATTTTTTTCTCTTTTTTTCATTTTTTTCTTTTTGTTGGGCTTCTTTGGCCTCTTTTATTTTCATAAAGTCCGAAGTCTCATCCCGACTTGTGGGGGAACCATAGTCTTAATCATCCTTTCCTCACTGGGACAATGTTATAATTATGAAGATCATCACACTTTTATTGATTTACAAATCAAGAATTACAACTCAAAGCTAGAACAAAATATGACTCTATATGAATGCCTCCGGCGGTGTATCGGGATATGCAATGAATCAAGAGCGACATGTATGAAAATTATGAAGGTGGCCTTGCCACAAATACGATGTCAACTACATGATCATGCAAAGAGTAATATGAAAATGATGAAACGTGTCATAATAAACGGAACGGTGGAAAGTTGCATGGAAATATATCTTGGAATGGCTATGGAAATGCCATAATAGGTAGGTATGGTGGCTGTTTTGAGGAAGGTAAATAATGGGTTCAATACCGGCGAAAGTTGCACGGTAATAAGATAGGCTAGCAAAGTGGAAGGATGAGTGTGTGTATATCCATGGACTCACATTAGTTATAAAGAACTCACTAGATCATTGATGGCGCGCGTTGCTGCGCCCGTCTATTTTGGCTCTTACAGGTCTTAGGGATACGAAGTAATTTGTATTACATGTGTTTGCAACGTTTTGTAATATTATGTATATTGCAACTTTTGGTGTCCCAATTATTTTCAAAATAATGTTGATTGAATAGAGGATTTCAATTGGTTTAAAAGAATGTGACCTAAGAGAAGAATTCAATTGGTTTGAAAGAATGTAGCGTGTTTATGTTCTTAGGTCTAATGGACTTGTAGTTGATTCGAGGGTGTGCCTTAGGTGTACATGTTCCATGATTGATCGTGACAGTCTCAATGCATTTATGAGATTTGCTAAAGGAACATTAGAAAATTTCTAACAAATAGAGATTGTACTACCCCTAACTGAGAGGGATTACACTAATCATGTTTACAAAGAACCGAGGATAATGTGATCCTAACTTAAAAATTACGCTTAGCTATTGCTTTGTAACTTCAACAGTATGACCATGATCATGCGGACTACAAGTCGCCTTGGATCAACCTCATGACCTTGTTGGGGAATGTTGCAGAAAATTAAAAAATTTCCTACGGTTTCACCAAGATACATCTATGAGTTCATCTAAGCAACGAGTGATAGTAGAGAGATTGCATCTACATACCACTTGTAGATCGCGTGCGGAAGCGTTCAAGAGAACGGTGATGATGGAGTCGTACTCGCCGTGATCCAAATCACCGATGACCAAGTGCCGAATGGACAGCACCTCCGCGTTCAACACACGTACGGAGCGGATGACGTCTCCTCCTTCTTGATCTAGCAAGGGGGAAGGAGAGGTTGATGAAGATCCAGCAGCACAACGGCGTGGTGGTGGATGCAGCAGGACTCTGGCAGGGCTTCGCCAAGCTGCTGCGGGAGGAGGAAGAGGTGTAGCAGGGGGAGGGAGGCGCCAAGACACAGGGTGCGGCTGCCCTCCCTCCCCCTTACTTTATATAGGCCCCGGGGGGGCGCCAGCCCTGGGAGATCCAATCTCCCAAGGGGGGCGGCGGCCAGGGGGATGGAGTGCCCCCCAAGGCAAGTGGGGCGCGCCCCCCACCTAGGGTTTCCAACCCTAGGTGCAGGGGGGCCCAGGGGGGCGCACCAGCCCACTAGGGGCTGGTTCCCCTCCCACTTCAGCCCACGGGGCCCTCCGGGATAGGTGGCCCCACCCGGTGGACCCCCGGGACCCTTCCGGTGGTCCCGGTACAATACCGAGTGACCCCGAAACTTTCCCGATGGCCGAAACATCACTTCCTATATATAATTCTTTACCTCCGGACCATTCCAGAACTCCTCGCGACGTCCGGGATCTCATCCGGGACTCCGAACAACATTCGGTTTGCTGCATACTCATATTCATACAACCCTAGCGTCACCGAACCTTAAGTGTGTAGACCCTACGGGTTCGGGAGACATGCAGACATGACCGAGACGGCTCTCCGGTCAATAACCAACAGCGGGATCTGGATACCCATGTTGGCTCCCACATACTCCTCGATGATCTCATCGGATGAACCACGATGTCGAGGATTCAAGCAACCCCGTATACTATTCCCTTTGTCAGACGGTATGTTACTTGCCCGAGATTCGATCGTCGGTATCCCAATACCTCGTTCAATCTCGTTACCGGCAAGTCACTTTTACTCGTACCGTAATGCATGATCCCGTGACCAGACACTTGGTCACTTTGAGCTCATTATGATGATGCACTACCGAGTGGGCCCAGTGATACCTCTCCGTTATACGGAGTGACAAATCCCAGTCTCGATCCGTGTCAACCCAACAGACACTTTCGGAGATACCTGTAGTGCACCTTTATAGTCACCCAGTTACGTTGTGACATTTGGTACACCCAAAGCACTCCTACGGTATCCGGGAGTTACACGATCTCATGGTCTAAGGAAGAGATACTTGACATTGGAAAAGCTCTAGCAAAACGAACTACACGATCTTGTGCTATGCTTAGGATTGGGTCTTGTCCATCACATCATTCTCCCAATGATGTGATCCCGTTATCAACGACATCCAATGTCCATAGTCAGGAAACCATGACTATCTGTTGATCAACGAGCTAGTCAACTAGAGGCTCACTAGGGACATGTTGTGGTCTAAGTATTCACACGTGTATTACGATTTCCGGATAATACAATTATAGCATGAATAAAAGACAACTATCATGAACAAAGAAATATAATAATAATCCTTTTATTATTGCCTCTAGGGCATATTTCCAACAGTCTCCCACTTGCACTAGAGTCAATAATCTAGTTACATTGTGATGAATCGAACACCCATAGAGTTCTGGTGTTGATCATGTTTTGCTCGCGGAAGAGGTTTAGTCAACGGATCTGCGACATTCAGATCCGTATGTACTTTGCAAATATCTATGTCTCCATCTTGAACATTTTCACGGATGGAGTTGAAACGACGCTTGATGTGCCTGGTCTTCTTGTGAAACCTGGGCTCCTTGGCAAGGGCAATAGCTCCAGTGTTGTCACAGAAGAGTTTGATCGGCCCCGACGCATTGGGTATGACTCCTAGGTCGGTGATGAACTCCTTCACCCAAATTGCTTCATGCGCTGCCTCCGAGGCTGCCATGTACTCCGCTTCACATGTAGATCCCGCCACGACGCTCTGCTTGCAGCTGCACCAGCTTACTGCCCCACCATTCAACATATACACGTATCCGGTTTGTGACTTAGAGTCATCCAGATCTGTGTCGAAGCTAGCGTCGACGTAACCCTTTACGACGAGCTCTTCGTCACCTCCATAAACGAGAAACATGTCCTTTGTCCTTTTCAGGTACTTCAGGATATTCTTGACCGCTGTCCAGTGTTCCTTGCCGGGATTACTTTGGTACCTTCCTACCAAACTTACGGCAAGGTTTACATCAGGTCTGGTACACAGCATGGCATACATAATAGATCCTATGGCTGAGGCATAGGGGATGACACTCATCTCTTCTTTATCTTTTGCCGTGGTCGGGCATTGAGCCGAGCTCAATCTCACACCTTGCAATACAGGCAAGAACCCTTTCTTGGACTGATCCATTTTGAACTTCTTCAAAATCTTATCAAGGTATGTGCTTTGTGAAAGACCTATGAGGCGTCTCGATCTATCCCTATAGATTTTGATGCCTAATATGTAAGCAGCTTCTCCAAGGTCCTTCATTGAAAAACACTTATTCAAGTAGGCCTTAATGCTGTCCAAGAATTCTATATCATTTCCCATCAAAAGTATGTCATCTACATATAATATGAGAAATGCTACAGAGCTCCCACTCACTTTCTTGTAAACGCAGGCTTCTCCATAAGTCTGCATAAACCCAAACGCTTTGATCATCTCATCAAAGCGAATGTTCCAACTCCGAGATGCTTGCACCAGCCCATAAATGGATCGCTGGAGCTTGCATACTTTGTTAGCATTCTTAGGATCGACAAAACCTTCCGGCTGCATCATATACAGCTCTTCCTTAAGATAACCGTTAAGGAATGCCGTTTTGACGTCCATCTGCCATATCTCATAATCATAGTATGCGGCAATTGCTAACATGATTCGGACGGACTTAAGCTTCGCTACGGGAGAGAAAGTCTCATCGTAGTCAACCCCTTGAACTTGTCGATAACCCTTAGCGACAAGTCGAGCTTTATAGATGGTGACATTACCATCCGCGTCCGTCTTCTTCTTAAAGATCCATTTGTTTTCTATCGCTCGCCGATCATCGGGCAAGTCAGTCAAAGTCCATACTTTGTTTTCATACATGGATTCTATCTCGGATTGCATGGCTTCTAGCCATTTGTTGGAATCTGGGCCCGCCATCGCTTCTTCATAGTTCGAAGGTTCACCGTTGTCTAACAACATGATTTCCAGGACAGGGTTGCCATACCACTCTGGTGTGGAACGTGTCCTTGTGGACCTACGAAGTTCAGTAGCAACTTGATCCGAAGTACCTTGATCATCATCATTAATTTCCTCTCCAGTCGGTGTAGGCACCACAGGAACATTTTCCTGAGCTGCACTACTTTCCGGTTCAAGAGGTAGTACTTCATCGAGTTCTACTTTCCTCCCACTTACTCCTTTCGAGAGAAACTCCTTTTCCAGAAAGGATCCGTTCTTGGCAACAAAGATCTTGCCTTCGGATCTAAGGTAGAAGGTATACCCAATGGTTTCCTTAGGGTATCCTATGAAGACGCATTTTTCCGACTTGGGTTCGAGCTTTTCAGGTTGAAGTTTCTTGACATAAGCATCGCATCCCCAAACTTTTAGAAACGACAGCTTAGGTTTCTTCCCAAACCATAATTCATACGGTGTCGTCTCAACGGATTTAGACGGTGCCCTATTTAAAGTGAATGTAGCTGTCTCTAGAGCGTATCCCCAAAATGATAGCGGTAAATCGGTAAGAGACATCATAGATCGCACCATATCCAATAGAGTGCGATTACGACGTTCGGACACACCGTTACGCTGAGGTGTTCCAGGCGGCGTGAGTTGTGAAACGATTCCACATTTTCTTAAGTGTGTACCAAATTCGTGACTTAAATATTCTCCTCCACGATCTGATCGTAAGAATTTTATCTTTCGGTCACGTTGATTCTCTACCTCATTCTGAAATTCCTTGAACTTTTCAAAGGTCTCAGACTTGTGTTTCATCAAGTAGACATACCCATATCTACTCAAGTCATCAGTGAGAGTGAGAACATAACGATATCCTCCGCGAGCCTCAACGCTCATTGGACCACACACATCAGTATGTATGATTTCCAATAAGTTGGTTGCTCGCTCCATTGTTCCGGAGAACGGAGTCTTGGTCATTTTGCCCATGAGGCATGGTTCGCATGTGTCAAATGATTCATAATCGAGAGACTCTAAAAGTCCATCAGCATGGAGCTTCTTCATGCGCTTGACACCAATGTGACCAAGGCGGCAGTGCCACAAGTATGTGGGACTATCGTTATCAACTTTACATCTTTTGGTATTCACACTATGAATATGTGTAACATTACGTTCGAGATTCATTAAGAATAAACCATTGACCATCGGGGCATGACCATAAAACATATCTCTCATATAAATAGAACAACCATTATTCTCGGATTTAAATGAGTAGCCATCTCGCATCAAACGAGATCCAGATACAATGTTCATGCTCAAACTTGGCACTAAATAACAATTATTGAGGTTTAAAACTAATCCCGTAGGTAAATGTAGAGGTAGCGTGCCGACGGCGATCACATCGACCTTGGAACCATTCCCGACGCGCATCGTCACCTCGTCCTTCGCCAGTCTCCGCTTATTCCGCAGCTCCTGCTGTGAGTTACAAATATGAGCAACGGCACCGGTATCAAATACCCAGGAGTTACTACGAGTACTGGTAAGGTACACATCAATTACATGTATATCAAATATACCTTTAGTGTTGCCGGCCTTCTTGTCCGCTAAGTATTTGGGGCAGTTCCGCTTCCAGTGACCCTTCCCTTTGCAATAAAAGCACTCAGTCTCAGGCTTGGGTCCATTCTTTGACTTCTTCCCGGCAACTGGCTTACCGGGCGCGGCAACATCTTTGCCGTCCTTCTTGAAGTTCTTCTTACCCTTGCCCTTCTTGAACTTAGTGGTCTTATTGACCATCAACACTTGATGTTCTTTCTTGATTTCAACCTCTGCTGACTTCAGCATTGAAAATACTTCAGGAATGGTCTTCACCATCCCCTGCATATTGTAGTTCAGCACAAAGCTCTTGTAGCTCGGTGGGAGCGACTGAAGGATTCTGTCAATGACCGCCTCGTCCGGGAGGTTGATCTCCAGCTGGGACAGGCGGTTGTGCAACCCAGACATTTTGAGTATGTGCTCACTGACAGAACTGTTTTCCTCCATCTTACAACTATAGAACTTGTCGGAGACTTCATATCTCTCGACCCGGGCATGAGCTTGAAAAACCATTTTCAGCTCCTCGAACATCTCATATGCTCCGTGTCGCTCAAAACGCTTTTGGAGCCCCGGTTCTAAGCTGTAAAGCATGCCGCACTGAACGAGGGAGTAATCATCAGCACGTGACTGCCAAGTGTTCATAACATCTTGGTTCTCTGGGATTGGTGCTTCACCTAGCGGTGCTTCTAGGACATAATCTTTCTTGGCTGCTATGAGGATGATCCTCAGGTTCCGGACCCAGTCCGAATAGTTGCTGCCATCATCTTTCAGCTTGGTTTTCTCTAGGAACGCGTTGAAGTTCATGTTGACATGAGCGTTGGCCATTTGATCTACAAGACATATTTTGCAAAGACTTTAGACTAAGTTCATGATAATTAAGTTCATCTAATCAAATTATTTAATGAACTCCCACTCAGATTGACATCCCTCTAGTCATCTAAGTGTTACACGATCCGAGTCGACTAGGCCGTGTCCGATCATCACGTGAGACGGACTAGTCATCATCGGTGAACATCTCCATGTTGATCGTATCTTCCATACGACTCATGTTCGACCTTTCGGTCTCTTGTGTTCCGAGGCCATGTCTGTACATGCTAGGCTCGTCAAGTTAACCCTAAGTGTTTCTGCATGTGTAAAACTGTCTTACACCCGTTGTATGTGAACGTAAGGATCTATCACACCCGATCATCACGTGGTGCTTCGAAACGACGAACTTTAGCAACGGCGCACAGTTAGGGGGAACACTTTCTTGAAATTATTATAAGGGATCATCTTATTTACTACCGTCGTTCTAAGTAAACAAGATGCATAAACATAATAAACATCACATGCAATTATATAATAGTGACATGATATGGCCAATATCATATAGCTCCTTTGATCTCCATCTTCGGGGCTCCATGATCATCTTCGTCACCGGCATGACACCATGATCTCCATCATCATGATCTCCATCATCGTGTCTTCATGAAGTTGTCACGCCAACGACTACTTCTACTTCTATGGCTAACGCGTTTAGCAATAAAGTAAAGTAATTTACATGGCGTTCTTCAATGACACGCAGGTCATACAAAAATAAAGACAACTCCTATGGCTCCTGCCGGTTGTCATACTCATCGACATGCAAGTCGTGATTCCTATTACAAGAACATGATCTCATACATCACAATATATCATTCATCATTCATCACAACTTCTGGCCATATCACATCACATGACAATTGCTGCAAAAACAAGTTAGACGTCCTCTAATTGTTGTTGCATCTTTTACGTGGCTGCAATTGGGTTCTAGCAAGAACGTTTTCTTACCTACGAATAACCACAACGTGATTTTGTCAACTTCTATTTACCCTTCATAAGGACCCTTTTCGTCGAATCCGCTCCAACTAAAGTGGGAGAGACAGACACCCGCTAGCCACCTTATGCAACTAGTGCATGTCAGTCGGTGGAACCTGTCTCACGTAAGCGTACGTGTAAGGTCGGTCCGGGCCGCTTCATCCCACAATACCGCTGAAGCAAGAAAAGACTAGTAGCGGCAAGCAAGTTGACAAGATCTACGCCCACAACAAAATTGTGTTCTACTCGTGCAATAGAGAACTACGCATAGACCTAGCTCATGATGCCACTGTTGGGGAACGTTGCAGAAAATTAAAAATTTCCTACGGTTTCACCAAGATCCATCTATGAGTTCATCTAAGCAACGAGTGATAGGAGAGAGATTGCATCTACATACCACCTGTAGATCGCGTGCGGAAGCGTTCAAGAGAACGGTGATGATGGAGTCGTACTCGCCGTGATCCAAATCACCGATGACCAAGTGCCGAACGGACAGCACCTCTGCGTTCAACACACGTACGGAGCGGATGACGTCTCCTCCTTCTTGATCCAGCAAGGGGGAAGGAGAGGTTGATGAAGATCCAGCAGCACAACGGCGTGGTGGTGGATGCAGCAGGACTCCGGCAGGGCTTCGCCAAGCTACTGCGGGAGGAGGAAGAGGAGTAGCAGGAGGAGGGAGGCGCCAAGACACAGGGTGCGGCTGCCCTCCCTCCCCCTTCCTTTATATAGGCCCCCAGGGGGGCGCCGGCCTTGGGAGATCCAATCTCCCAAGGGGGGCGGCGGCCAGGGGGTGGAGTGCCCCCCAAGGCAAGTGGGGCGCGCCCCCCACCTAGGGTTTCCAACCCTAGGCGCAGGGGGGCGGGGGGCGCACCAGCCCACTAGGGGCTGGTTCCCCTCCTACTTCAGCCCACGGGGCCCTCCGGGATAGGTGGCCCCACCCGGTGGACCCCCGGGACCCTTCCGGTGGTCCCGGTACAATACCGGGGTGACCCCGAAACTTTCCCAATGGCCGAAACATCACTTCCTATATATAATTCTTTACCTCCGGACCATTCCGGAACTCCTCGTGACGTCCGGGATCTCATCCGGGACTCCGAACAACATTCGGTTTGCTGCATACTCATATTCATACAACCCTAGCGTCACCGAACCTTAAGTGTGTAGACCCTACGGGTTCGGGAGACATGCAGACATGACCGAGACGGCTCTCCGGTCAATAACCAACAGCGGGATCTGGATACCCATGTTGGCTCCCACATACTCCTCGATGATCTCATCGGATGAACCACGATGTCGAGGATTCAAGCAACCCCGTATACTATTCCCTTTGTCAGACGGTATGTTACTTGCCCGAGATTCGATCGTCGGTATCCCAATACCTCGTTCAATCTCGTTACCGGCAAGTCACTTTACTCGTACCGTAATGCATGATCCCGTGACCAGACACTTGGTCACTTTGAGCTCATTATGATGATGCACTACCGAGTGGGCCCAGTGATACCTCTCCGTTATACGGAGTGACAAATCCCAGTCTCGATCCGTGTCAACCCAACAGACACTTTCGGAGATACCTGTAGTGCACCTTTATAGTCACCCAGTTACGTTGTGACGTTTGGTACACCCAAAGCACTCCTACGGTATCCGGGAGTTACACGATCTCATGGTCTAAGGAAGAGATACTTGACATTGGAAAAGCTCTAGCAAAACGAACTACACGATCTTGTGCTATGCTTAGGATTGGGTCTTGTCCATCACATCATTCTCCCAATGATGTGATCCCGTTATCAACGACATCCAATGTCCATAGTCAGGAAACCATGACTATCTGTTGATCAACGAGCTAGTCAACTAGAGGCTCACTAGGGACATGTTGTGGTCTAAGTATTCACACGTGTATTACAATTTCCGGATAATACAATTATAGCATGAATTAAAGACAACTATCATGAACAAAGAAATATAATAATAATCCTTTTATTATTGCCTCTAGGGCATATTTCCAACAGACCTTACTTGAGGTCCTTTAAATTCTAAGTGTTGTACATGGCCAACACATTAAAGTTTGTTTCAAGAAAAGGGAGTAAAACCAGAGATGGAATTAGTATGTTGATTGATGTTCAATGTGTCATTAGATTCGTGGTATTTTCTTCGAGCATTCTTTGGATGGGATACATGTCCTGATTTATTCATCTGTAGGAAGAGGGGAATGACTGAAATGTGCTGGATAAAGTGGACAAAGGGTGTTCAAAGGGAAAGACACAACATGAAGCATTAGAGTTGATTCGATAGTTACCTTTGAGAATGAATCAGTATGTTCGTCGATGTTTGGCATGTCATTAGAGTCATGATCTTTGTTTTGAGCAGTCCATGGAAGGGACACATCCCTAGACCGATTGATCTGCACAAAGGAAAAAATGTATGAATGGAAAGAGACAATTCTATATGAATAGATTCTAGATGTGGTACCAGTGAGTAGTAAATGGTTGAGTGTTTTAGTGTGTATACTGCTAACATTGTGTATAAATAGAGAGATGCGATGTGAGTAGTCAGGTTAAATGATTGCCAGATTGTTAGTTGGTGGGCGGAAATTAATGCAGTACTACTTTGTAAATTATTGTGTGTAACTGAAGAGTGAACAATTATTTTTTGTTATCTGTTCTTTATGACTATCCTGATTCGTAAAGCACATCATGATGTGCACGAAAAGAAAAAAGAGGAGACATTTTGTATCCAAGAAGGAACATCAGGAGAACATGTCACAACTCACAAGGAAGAATAACCATCTATATAGAAGGCGCCAAAACAACGAGTAATTTGAAGTTTTACTTACATGGATTTGAGCTTGAGAAAGGAAAACGCATACTTGAAGATCATTCAAGATTGCCTTGGCTACTCTCAGTTTGAAGCTCCTTGCATCTTGATACCTATTCAGTTGGAAATATTCTTCTATAAAGTGGCCCGTCTCAAAACAAGAAGTTGGCACCGCGAGACATGAAAGAATGAAAATGACAACAACATTATTCTTTTCTTGTTTCTTAATATGATCATCTACATGATCCATAAATGACACAAAAAAATTCCACAACATTTAGCACAAGATATGATTTCCTACTACTGCAAGAGTTTCCTACCAAAAGACCAAACAAACTAGAGCCAGGTTAGACAATAGTCGAAATAAGGATGATCGTCTAAAAAACATTTAGCTTCGGTTTAGGCTAAACATCAAGTGGTTCCCGCGTAATCCCTATTCCTATCAGATTCAATGTTAGAGCAAAAATATGTACTCAAAATTAAGATGTCATCATAAAATAATCTACAGTAGCATGCAGGGTATTCAATAGTATTATATCAAAAAGGTTATTTAGCACAAGATAAGATCGTGTGAGGGACTTTCAAGACTGATGGTGGATGCCATTCAAATTTCTATCAATATTGGGAGGATACCATAATGAAGTACCACTCCAGATTCATGTACTCCAATTCATCAACAAAGTTGATTGTACACCAACAGAGGAACTGAAGATATAAATTAGGTCAATGTGAATATGAGCTTACAGATGATTGGTTTAGTGTGCAGGCCACCTTATCTGCATTTAAACCCTCTTGGCAGGAAAAAAAGACGTGGGGAACTACAAAACTTACAACACCAAACTTTGATCTAAGAATCCTGTAGTTTTGATTCAAAAAAAAGAAAGCAACATTTCTGGTAAGCTACTTGAGCATAAAACATCAACCATATCCACAATTGTCTATAAAATGCATATGCTGGCAAATTGCAAAGTAACATGTGTTAAGAACCTCTCAAAGAGAAGAAAATTACGTGTAACATCAAGAGTTTTTCTCTTATCTCCAAATGTTGCAACTACTTTCGGATAAGAGTGAGAAATATGGGACTCAAATATTTCAGTGATAGGACACCGTTTGTCTCCTTGCCCAAGTGTTTGGCAACAGTTGCCTCTCCGGTGGTACACTGGCTGCTCTGCTCACTGTAGTCGAAGAAAGGACATCGCGGTCCCTGCTGTACCTCCAGCCCCCGACCTTCCCCTTTCGCTCCACCGAAGTCTATGGATGCATAGAACTAAATCATGTTTATTCGCAAGTATTCTGAGCAAGAAAGATTCTCTGACTAAGCATGATGAGTTAAATTAGGCCACCTCCATTTCTGCACTTTCAGAAGCATCCAAGTGCTCAACTTGATCACAAACGCTATCCTTGTCAATGCCTGTATTTTGTATGATTGCAATCAAACATTCAGCAATGGTATAGACATATTACTAAGCAAGATTTTTACGGCGGAGATAACAAGAGTCTGACCAGCGCCTTGCTGGGCAAGAGTCTAACAACATCGAAGAAGGCGTGGTGCACGATCTCCTCTTCGTCCAGGCGACCGAGCGGGCATGCTAAACCAGCGTGGCGCAGTCAGCAGGGAACCACTTTCCAACCATGGCGACAATCTCCTCGCGCAACAGGCACAGGAACAATCCAATCTCCCGATCTGCTTCGTAGAACCCACTCAGGCCCGCGTCCTTCTCCTCTTCCTCGCCCTCCTTGTCCACCGTCCAGTGAGCAGAAGGGGTTGGGTGAACAGCACCATGGTGGATGGTGGAGGTGCAATGGGGAGGCGGTGGCGGCACATCTAGGGTATGCGTTGAGACCAGGAGAAACGAGAGGGCGGGGAACAAAGCTAGCGTGCAGAAGCGCAATGTGGACAATGAGGCCCAATTAACCAGCGACCACACCAGACCAGTAGCCCAACCCAATTTGATGACAGACGTCCAAAATTGTTCCTAGAGCAGCGGCCCAACACTGCCAGCGCTCATTAGTAGCAAACGAAGTAGCGAACAAAGCGGAGCTTACACGTGATTCAAAGCTAATCGGGCGGCTGAAAATGCTCAAAATTGACGATCAGACGTACGGGAGCGCTGATGGCCCGAGAGGGCTGGAAAATTGCACAATTTTAATGTATCTAAATATACTTATTGCAAAAGTCTACTTAGCCCTCGAAGCAAAGTACTACTATGCATGCCCCAAGAGGGATAGATTGGTAGGAAAAGACCATCGCTCGTCCCCGACTGCCACTCATAAGGAAGACAATCGAAAGAGCACCTCATGCAACAAATTTGTCACACAACTTTTACCATACGTGCATGATACGGGACTTGCCAACTTCAACAAAAGTATTTCTCAATTTCAAAATTATCCACTAGCATGACCATAACATTACTACCCTTATATCTCAAAACAATTATCAAGCAACAAATTGATCATAGCATCCAATTCACTTCCTATGATAGCTTTTATTATACCCAACTTGGATGCTCATCATTCTAGGACCAAATTTGTAACCAAAGCAAATACCATGCTGTTCTAAAAGACTCTCAAAACAATATAAGTGAAGCATGAGATACTAGCAATTTCTTCAAAATATAACCACCGCCGTGCTCTAAAAGATATAAGTGAAGCACTAGAGCAAACGACAAACTACTCCGAAAGATATAAGTGAAGATCAATGAGTAGTTGAATAATTGTGCAACTATGTGAAGACTCTCTAACATTTAAGAATTTCAGATCTTATTATTGTATTCAAACAGCAAGCAAAACAAAATAAAATGACATTGCAAGGATAGCACAACTCATGTGAAGAAGCAAAAACTTAGGCTCAACCGATACTAACCGATAGTTGTTGAAGAAGAAAGGTGGGATGCCTACCGGGGCATCGCCAAGCTTAGATGCTTGAGACTCCTTGAAATATTATCTTGGGGTGCCTTGGGCATCCCCAAGCTTGAGCTTTTATGTCTCCTTAATTCCTCCCATATCATGGTTTCTCTTTTTATCAAAAGCTTCATCCACACCAAACTCAACAAGAACTCGTGAGATAGGTTAGTATAAACCAATGCAAAACCTTATCATTTTCTACTGTAACAAATCACTAAGATTATTATTCAACATTGAATACTAAATTTATCTGCATATTTAACACTCCTATCCTCAAATAGATTCATTAAACAAGCAAACATATGCAAACAATGCAACCATAACAGCAATCTGCCAAAACAGTATAGTCCGTAAAGAATGCAAGATTCATCATACTTCCCTAACTCCAAAAATTATGAGAAAAATACTACGCTGTAGAAGATTTATCAGAGCTCACTATGCAAAAATATTCAACATTATATCACTCCCTGACTTTTCTAGGGAATTTTTGCAACAGCGGTAAACTTTCTGTTTTAAAAATAGCAACATGTATACATGCAAAATAAGCATGGTAAAGGCTATCCTTGATATTTTTATTGAACCTAAGGATGCAAAATATTATTCTAAATAACAGCAAGCAAATACTAACAAAATAAAATGATGCTCCAAGCAAAATACATATCATGTGGTGAATAAAAATATAGCTCCAAGTAAAGTTACCGATGAACTAAGACGAAAGAGGGGATGCCATCCGGGGCATCCCCAAGCTTAGTTGCTTGGTTATCCTTGAATATTACCTTGGGGTGACTTGGGAATCCCCAAGATTAGGCTCTTGATACTCCTTATTCCATAGTCCATCGAACTTTACCAAAACTTGAAAACTTCAACCACACAAAACTCAAAACAAAACTCGTAAGCTCCGTTAGTATAAGAAAATAAATCACCACTTAGGTACTGTAATGAACTCATTATTTATTCATATTGGTGTTAAACCTACTGTATTTCAACTTTTCTATGGTTCATACCCTTACATACTACTCATAGATTCATCAAAATAAGCAAACAACACATAGAAAACAGAATCTGTCAAAAACAGAACAGTCTGTAGTAATATATATCAAACGTATACTTATGGAACCCCAAAAATTATGAAATAAATTTATGGACCTGAGTAATTTCTATATTAATTATCTTAAAAAAGAATCAACCTAAAATCACTCTCCAGTAAAATATGGCAGCTATTCTCGTGAGCGCTAAAGTTTCTGTTTTTCACAGCAAGATCATAAAGACTTCACCCAAGTCTTCCCAAAGGTTCTACTTGGCACAAACACTAATTAAAACATAAAACCACATCTAAACAGAGGCTAGATGAATTATTTATTACTAATCAGGAACAAAAAGTAAGAAACAAAACTAAAATTGGGTTGCCTCCCAACAAGCGCTTTTCTTTAATGCCTTTTTAGCTAGACATGACGATGGCAATGATGCTCACATAAAAGATAAGAATTGAAACATAAAGAGAGCATCATGAAGCATATGACTAGCACATTTAAGCCTAACCCACTTCCTATGCATAGGGATTTTGTGAACAAACAACTTATGAGAACAATAATCAACTAGCGTAGGAAGGTAAAACAAGCATAACTTCAAAATTTTAAGCACATAGAAAGGAAACTTGCCATTATTGCAATTCCTACAAGCATATGTTCCTCTCTCATAATAATTTTCAGTAGCAACATGAATGAATTCAACAATATAACCAGAACCTAAAGCATTCTTTTCATGATCTACAAGCATAGAAAATTTACTACTCTCCACATAAGCAAAATTCTTCTCATCAAAAGTAGTGGGAGCAAACTCAACAAAATAACTATCATATGAAGCATAATCGAATTGAAACTTAAAATCATGATGACAAGTTTCATGGTTATCTTTATTCTTTAGAGCATACGTGTCATCACAATAATCATCATAGATAGGAGGCATGCTTTCATCATAATAAATTTGCACATCAAAACTTGGGGGACTAAAAATATCATCTTCATCAAACATAGCTTCCCCAAGCTTGTGGCTTTGCATATCATTAGCATCATGGATATTCATGGAATGCATAATAACAACATTGCAATCATGCTCATCATTCAAATATTTAGTGTCAAACATTCTATAGATTTCTTCTTCTAGCACTTGAGCACAATTTTCCTTTTCATCATACTCACGAAAGATATAAAAAAGACGAAGCGTATGAGACAAACTCAATTCCATTTTTTTATAATTTTCTTTTATAGACTAAACTAGTGATAAAACAAGAAACAAAAAGATTTGATTGCAAGATCTATAGATATACCTTCAAGCACTCACCTCCCGGGCAACGGCGACAAAAAAGAGCTTGATGTCTACTACACAACCTTCTTCTTGTAGATGTTGTTGGGCCTGCAAGTGCACAAGTTTGTAGGACAGTAGCAAATTTCCCTCAAGTGGATGACCTAAGGTTTATCAATCCATGGGAGGCGTATGATGAAGATGGTCTCTCTCAAACAACCCTGCAACCAAATAACAAAAGTCTCTTGTGTCCCCAACACACCCAATACAATGGTAGATTGTATAGGTGCACTAGTTCGGCGAAGAGATGGTGATACAAGTGCAATATGGATGGTAGATAAAGGTATTTGTAATCTGAAATAATAAAAACAACAAGGTAGCAAGCGATAAAAGTGAGCGTAAACGGTATTGCAATGATAGGAAACAAGGCATGGGGTTCATACTTTTACTAGTGCAAGTTCTCTCAACAATAATAACATAGATAGATCATATAAATATCCCTAAACATGCAATAAAGAGTCACTCCAAAGCCACTAATAGCGGAGAACAAACGAAGAGATTATGGTAGGGTACGAAACCACCTCAAAGTTATCCTTTCTGTTCTATCTATTCAAGAGTTCGTAGTAAAATAACATGAAGCTATTCTTTCCGCTCAATCCATCATAGAGTTCATACTCGAATAACACCTTCAGACACAAATCAACAAAAACCCTAATGTCACCTAGATAATCCATTGTCACCTCAAGTATCCGTGGGCATGATTATACGATATGCATCACACAATCTCAAATTCATCTATTCAACCAACACAAAGTACTTCAAAGAGTGTCCCAAAGTTTCTACCGGAGAATCAAGACGAAAACGTGTGCCAACCCCTATGCATAGGTTCATGGGCGGAACCCGCAAGTTGGTCACCAAAACATACATCAAGTGGCACATGATATCCCATTGTCACCACAGATAATCACGGCAAGACATACATCAAGTGTTCTCAAATCATTAAAGAGTCAATCCGATAAGATAACTTCAAAGGGGAAACTCAATTCATCACAAGAGAGTAAAGGGGGAGAAACATCATAAGATCCAACTATAATAGCAAAGCTCGGGATACATCAAGATCGTGCCATAGAGGGAACACGAGAGAGAGAGAGAGTTCAAACACATAGCTACTGGTACATACCCTCAGCCTCGAGGGTGAGCTACTCCCTCCTCGTTATGGAGAGCGCCGGGATGATGAAGATGGCCACCGGTGATGGGTTCCCCCTCCGGCAGGGTGCCGGAACGGGCTCTCAAGAGGTTTTTGGTGGCTACAGAGGCTTGCGGCGGCGGAACTCCCGATCTATCTTGATATTCGATGTTTTTAGGGTACGAGGGAATATATAGGCAAAAGAAGTCGCTCGGGGGAGCCTCGAGGGGCCCACGAGAGGGTAGGGCGCGCCTAGGGGGGTGAGTGCGCCCCCTGTCTCGGGGCCTCCTCGATGATCCCCTGGCTTGCACTCCAAGTTCCTGGGATTGGTTCTGCTCCAAAAATAACTTTTCCGAAGGTTTCATTCCGTTTGGACTCCGTTTGATATTCCTTTTCTTCGAAATACTGAAACAGGCAAGAAAACAGCAATATGGGCTCGGCCTCCGGTTAGTAGGTTAGTCCCAAAAATGATATAAAAGTGTAAAGTAAAGCCCATAAACATCCAAAATAGGTAATATAATAGCATGGAACAATCAAAAATTATAGATACGTTGGAGACGTATCAACCCCGAAAACATCCAGGGAGCCACCGAAACACAATTTCCACCGCCGTAACCTTCTGTATCCGCGAGATCCCATCTTGGAGCCTTTGCCGGCACTCCACCGGAGGGGGAATCGACCACGGAGGGCTTCTACATCAACACAATAGCCCTTCCGATGAGTTGTGAGTAGTTTACCACAGGCCTTTGGGTCCATAGTTATTAGCTAGATGGCTTCTTCTCTCTTTTTGGATCTCAATACAATGTTCTCCCCCTCTCTTGTGGAGATCTATTCGATGTAATCTCTTTTTGTTGTGTGTTTGTCAAAATCCGATGAATTGTGGGTTTATGATCAAGTTTATCTATGAATAATATTTGAATCTTCTTTGAATTCTTTTATGTATGATTGAGTTATGTTTGCAAGTCTCTTCGAATTATCAGTTTGGTTTGGCCTACTAGATTGATCTTTCTTGCCATGGGAGAAGTGCTTAGCTTTGGGTTCAATCTTGCGGTGTCCTTACCCAGTGACAGAAAGGGTTGCAAGGCACATATTGTATTGTTGCCATCGAGGATAAAAAGATGGGGTTTATATCATATTGCTTGAGTTTATCCCTCTACATCATGTCATCTTTCTTAATGCGTTACTCTGTTCTTATGAACTTAATACTCTAGATGCATGCTGGATAGCAGTCGATGTGTGGAGTAGTAGTAGATGCAGGCAGGAGTCAGTCTACTTGTCGCGGACGTGATGCCTATATACATGATCATGCCTAGATAATATCATAATTATTCGCTTTTCTATCAATTACTTGACAGTAATTTGTTCACCCACCGTAATACTTATGCTATCTTGAGAGAAGCCTCTATTGAAACCTATGGCCCCGGGTCTATATTTTATCATATAAGCTTTCAATTTACTTTTATTTGCATCTTTACTTTTTGCATCTATATTATAAAATACCAAAAATATATTTATCTTGTCATACTATCTCTATCAGATCTCACTTTTGCAAGTGGCCGTGAAGGGATTGACAACCCCTTTATTGCGTTGGTTGCGAGTTCTTTGTTTGCTTGTGTAGGTGCGTGGGACTTTTGAGGATCGTCCTACTGGATTGATACCTTGGTTCTCAAAAACTGAGGGAAATACTTACGCTACTCTACTGCATCACCGTTTCCTCTTCAAGGAAAACCAACGCAAGCTCAAGACGTAGCAAGAAGGATTTCTGGCGCCGTTGCCGGGGAGCCTTCGCTCAAGTCAAGACATACCAAGTACCCATCACAAACTCATATCCCTCGCATTTACATTATTTGCCATTTGCCTCTCGTTTTCCTCTCCCCCACTTCACCCTTGCCGTTTTATTTGCCCTCTCTTTCCCAATCTTCTCCTCTCTCTTTCGCTTGCCTTTTTGTTTGCTTGTGTCTCCATGTGGCTTCTATGTGCTTGCATCTTTGCTTGCTAAAAATCTATTGATATGGATCCACTTAAAGTGTTCTACTTGGATCATCTTCGATCCTTATGCGCTCGTGCTGAAACCCCAACTAGCCTAGTTGACGGGAAATCTTTAGATGAGCATGCTCATTTTGTGCGTCACTGTTTGTCTGAAAAACGGAGACTCTTATGGGATCAAATAAACAGATTGATGTGTTATGCTTGGATTGCTCTAAGAACCCTAAAAAACACATTCCCTACCTATGAGTTTAATGAAAATGAAATCTTATCTTCTTATGCAAAGGGTGTTTATAGTTACTATGATATCGAACAAATTGAAGAATTTGTTGCTTTTAAGGGTTCTTATGAAGTTGCTTCTTTGATTGAAAAGTATGATATTACTCTCTACGAATCTGAAAATTTTGACATACTTAAATATTGTTATGAAAACTATGCTCATAATGTCTATGTCAAAGAATTTATTGAGAGAATGACTGTTGCTTTGGAAGAAAATAATGATATGCATGAATCTATAGATAATGATTCCGATGATTTGATTGAAATATCCCTTGATGAACATGATGCTTGCTATTCTTGTGGCCATGATGCCAATATTTATGAAGATGAATTTGCTATAGTTCCTTATGTTAAACATGAGATCACTGCTATTGCACCCATACTGTGTAGTTCCTTCAATGAAAATCATGATTGCAATGATGTTACGATAAATTATCTTGATGTCAATTATGCTAATAATATGCAAAACCCTAAGCTTGGGGATTCTAGTTTTGCTATGTCTACTACTTGTTGCAATGATCATGATTGGGGTGATTCTTCTTATCTCGAAAATTTATTTAACCCCCATGATGAATCTGAGATTGATAATAGTGTTTGCAATAATATTGAAAGTGGGTTTGGAAGAGTGCCAACTTTAGATCCCACATATTTGTAGTATGTTCAATCTTATGATATTTTTGATAAAAGTGGGCTTGGAGAGGTCATGACTTTAGTTAATGTTAATCCCACTATTTTGGAAGAGTGTCAACTTTGCATGCATGTGGATCGTGTTGAAAATATGTTATGTGATAGCTATTTTGTTGAATTTTCTTATGATCCCACATGTAATTATTATGAGAGAGGAAAATATGGTTGTACAAATTTTCATGTTACTAAATTACCTCTCTTCATGTTGAGATTGCTATCATCTCTTTGTTCTTCCTTGCATATGCTAGTTTTTTCTTGTCTTGATAATTTGTTTGCTTACAAGATTCCTATGCATAGGAAGTATGTTAGACTTAAGTGTGCTTTGTCACATGTTTTATGATGCTCTCTTTGTGCTTCAATTCTTGTCTTTCATGTGAGCATCATTGAAATCTTTATGCCTAGCTAGGGGCGTTAAACGATAGCGCTAGTTGGGAGGCAACCCAATTTTCTTTGTGTTTTTTGTTTTTGTTCCTGTTTAGTAATAATTTTTGCATCTACCTTCTGTTTAGATGTGTTTTTATGTTTTAATTAGTGTTTGTGCCAAGTAGAACCTATAGGATAACCTATGATGATAGTTGATTTGATTCTGCTGAAAAACAGAAACTTTGCGCTCACGAGAAAAAATTTAATAAATCACAAAAACGTGCTTTTGCATTGATTATTTTTTATTCTGATCAATAAACAAAGTTTCCAGGACTTCCTATTTTGGTAGGATTTTTAGAGTTCCAGAAGTTTGCGTTAGTTACAGATTTCTACAGACTGTTCTGTTTTTGACAGATTCTGTTTTTCGTGTGTTGTTTGCTTATTTTGATGCATCTATGGCTAGTATTAAGTGGTATGAACCATAGAGAACTTGGAATACAGTAGGTTTAACACCAAAATAAATAAATAATGAGTTAATTGCAGTACCTTATGTGGTGGTTTTGTTTTCTTTCACTAACGGAGCTTATAAGATTTCCTGTTGAGTTTTGTGTTGTGAAGTTTTCAAGTTTTGGGTAAAGCTTTGATGGACTATGGAATAAAGGATGGCAAAAGCCTAAGCTTGGGGATGCCCATGGAACCCCAAGATATTCAAGAATAGCAAAAATCCTAAGCTTGGGGATGCCCCGGGAAGGCATCCCCTCTTTTGTCTTTGTTCATTGGTAACTTTACTTGGAGCTATATTTTTATTCGCCACATGATATGTGTTTTGCTTGGAGCATCGTGTATTATATTAGTCTTTGCTTTTTAGTTTACCACAATTATCCTTGCTGTACACAACTTTTGGGAGAATCCTACTTGATTGAATTTATTAGAATATGCTATGTGCTTCACTTATATCTTTTGAGCTTGATAGTTTTTGCTCTAGTGCTTCACTTATATCTTTTAGAGCACGGCGGTGGCTTAATTTTGTAGAAATTGCTAGTCTCTCATGCTTCACTTATATTATTTTGAGAGTCTTTTAGAATAGTATGGTATTTTCTATGGTTATAAATTGGTCCTAGAATGGTAGGCATCCAAGTTGGGTATAATAAAAACTATCTTAGGAAGTGAATTGGATGCTATGATCAATTTGATACTTGATAATTGTTTTGAGATATGGAAGTAATGATATTAAAGTCATGCTACTTGGGTGATTATGAATTTAAAGAATTCTTGTGTTGAAGTTAGCAAGTCTCGTAGCATGCACGTATGGTTAAAGTTGTGTAACAAATTTGAAACATTAAGTGTACCTGGCTTGTGCATCCTTATGAGTGGCGGTCGGGGACGAGCGATGGTCTTTTCCTACCAATCTACTCCTCATGTTGACATCAATTGATGGGCATCTCCATAGCCCGTTGATTATCCTCGTCAATGTGAGACTTTCTCCTTTTTTGTCTTCTCCACAGAATCCCCATCATCATATTCTATTCCACCCATAGTGCTATATCCATGGCTCATGCTCAGGTATTGCGTGAAGGTTGAAAAAGTTTGAGATTATTTAAGTACGAAACAATTGCTTGGCTTGTCATCGGGGGTGTAGAATTTGGGAACATCTTTGTGTGACGAAAATGAAGAATAGCCTAACTATGTGATTTTGTACGGATGAACTTTCTTTAGCCATGTTATTTTGAGAAGACATGATTGCTTTGATTAGTATGCTTGAAGTGTTACTATTTATTTTATCAATATGAACTTTTATTTTGAATCATTTGGATCTGAACATTTATGCCACAATAAAGAAAATTACATTGAGAAATATGCTTGTTGGTGGGAAACGACACCTATGGGATCACTAGAATCCCTCCTACGGTTGCCGGGCGCGGAGTCGTGAGAAGAGCGGGATTAGAGGATGGCACAAAGGGGATTTACCCAGGTTCGGGCCGCAAAGATGCGTAAAACCCTACGATCCTGCTTTGGTGGTTGTATTGGTGTTCTTGAGCTCTCGAACTAGCTCCGGGTGCTTCGAGGCTCAAAAGAGCCGAATCCCTTCTCATTATGCCATGGGCCTCCTTTTATAGGCGAAAGGGGCTACCACAGTGGCACACAGGAGGTGGAAAGTGCTACAGTGTCGCGAGGTTATCGCTAGCATTACAGGACGAGATGCATTAAATATGGGGCTTAGGTGTCCTTCACTTTATTGGGGGACGGGGGCGAGGTCCGTCCCGTTCGTCGCCGCCCCTCCTGGCTTCGACACGTGCCCCGGCCAGCAACGCATGTGGCGCCATGTAGGTAGGCAGGCAGATGAGGTGGCGCGGTGGTGGAGCCTCCATGAAGGTCTGCATGCTGCCACGCAGGTGCCTGCCCAACTGGTTGGGTCGGCGGCTGCGTTCGAACGGTGGTGGGAGCTTGGCTGGCGCGGGCCTGGCAGTGGCCTTGCTAGTGCGCTTGGCGATGGTCTTGCCGGGTGGCCCGACAAGGGTCTTGCCGCGACGTGCTGGCTTCCCCAGCAAGATCCTTGCCGGGGGGGGCATGTGGGTTTCTTCGGTGGGGACGGTTGCCTTCCTATCCTCTTCTGTTCTTGATTGCTCGTTGTCTTCACAAAGATCTGCATGCCACCATGGAGGTGCCTCCCGAACCCTGTCCCAACGCGACTGCTCAGCGTTGGTGGGCTCGAAGGTGGCTCCCTCAGCGGGTGTGGGCGGGCTGCCCCGGCAAGGATCTTGCCGGGGCTGCTGAGGCCGCCCTCGGCAAGGGTCCTTGCCGGGGCAACCTGCATTGCCCGTGCGACCTTTGTGGTCTTGGTCCTTCGTTGTTTTCTTTGCTTGTCCCTGTGGCTTTGGCTTTTCTCCGGCTTCCCTCTCTTGCCTTGCCCATGCGTGGTCGTGGTAGGTGGCTCCAACTGCCCGTGCACAAGTAAAGGGGTCAAAAGCTAGGCCCCTACTTTGGTACACTGATAACCCACAAGTATAGGGGATAGTTGTAGCCTCTTTCGATAAGTAAGAGTGTCGAACCCAATGAGGAGCTAAAGGTAGAACAAATATTCTCTCAAGTTCTATCGACCACCGATACAACTCTACGCACGCTTGACGTTCGCTTTACCTAGAACAAGTATGAAACTAGAAGTACTTTGTAGGTGTGAAAGGCTAGGTTTGCAAGACAATAAAGAACATGTAAACATAAACTAGAGGTTGTTTAGATAAAGATGCAAATAAAGTAAATATAGCGAGTGTGGAAAAGTGGTGGTAGGAGTTGTGGAATTGTCCCTAGGCAACTGACTATGTTACTAGACCGGTAATCACTATTGCAATTCTATTTGAGGGAGAGGCATAAGCTAACATACTTTCTCTACTTGGATCATATGCACTTATGATTGGAACTCTAGCAAGCATCCGCAACTACTAAAGATTCACTAAGGTAAAAACCCAACCATAGCATTAAAGCATCAAGTCCCCTTTTATCCCATACGTAAACAACCTACTTACTCGGGTCTGTGCTTCTGTCACTCACGCCACCCACCATAAGCAAATCATGGACATATTGCAAACCCTACAGTGGGGATCCCTCACGCTTGCGCGACACGGAGAGCACCATAGGACAGCACCAATAATAAAACATGCAACTCAAACCAATCATAGCAATTCATCAATCACCGGTAGGACAACGAAAATCTACTCAGACATCATAGGATGGCAACACATCATTGGATAATAATATGAAGCATAAAGCACCATGTTCAAGTAGAGGGTACAGAGGGATGCGGGAGAGTGGACTGCTGGATATAGATGGGGGAAGGTGATGGAGATGTTGGTGAAGATGGTGGAGGTGTTGGTGAAGATCGCGGTGATGATGATGGCCCCCAGCAGCGCTCCGGCGCCACCGGAAGAAAGGGGGAGAGGGCCCCCCTTCTTATTCTTCTTCCTTGACCTTCTCCCTAGATGGGAGAAGGGTTTCCCCTCTGGTCCTTGTCTCCCATGGCTTGGGAGGGGCGAGAGCCCCTCCGAGATTGGATCTATCTCTCTGTTTCTGCGTTCTCTGCGTTCCCTGATTCTACCCCTTCACCGTTTCCTTTATATCTGGAGATCCGTAACTCCGATTGGGGTGAATCTTTTGCCCAGATCTTTCTCATAAAATTAGCTTTCTTGCGACAAAAGAAGAGCGTCAACCGCCTTACGGGTGGAGCACGAGGGTCAGGGGCGCGCCTCGGGGGGTAGGGCGCGCGCCCCTACCTCGTGACCACCCCGGACACTGTTTCGCGTTGATTCCACTTCCCAAAAATCATAAATATTCCAAAAAAAAATCTCTGTCTGTTTTTATCCCGTTTGGACTCCGTTTGATATTGGGTTTCTGCGAAACAAAAATCATGCAACAGACAGGAACTGGCACTGGGCACTGGATCAATATGTTAGTCCCAAAAATAGTATAAAAAGTTGCCAAAAGTATATGAAAGTTGAAGAATATTGGCATGGAACAATCAAAAATTATAGATATAACGGAGACGTATCAGCATCCCCAAGCTTAATTCCTGCTTGTCCTCGAGTAGGTAAATGATAAAAAGATAATTTTTGATGTGGAATGCTACCTAGCATAATCTTGATCATATGTCTGATCATGGCATGAATATTAAGACATGAGTGATTCAAAGCAATAGTCTATCATTTGACATAAAAACAATAATACTTCGAGCGTACCAATAAAGCAATCATGTCTTTTCAAAACAAAATGGCCAAAGAAAGTTATCCCTACAAAATCATATAGTCTGGCTAAGCTCTATCTTCATCACACAAAATATTTAATCATGCACAACCCCGATGACGAGCCAAGAAATTGTTTCATACTTTAATAGTCTCAAACTTTTTCAACTTTCACGCAATACATAGCATGAGCCATGGACATAGCACTATAGGTGGAATAGAATATGATGGTGGGGGTTATGTGGAGAAGACAAAAAGGAGAAAGTCTCACATCGACTAGGCGTATCAACGGGCTATGGAGATGCCCATCAATAGATATCAATGTGAGTGAGTAGGGATTGTCATGCAACGGATGCACTAGAGCTATAAGTGTATGAAAGCTCAAACTGAAACTAAGTGGGTGTGCATCCAACTTGTTTTCTCATGAAGACCTCGGGCATTTGAGGAAGCCCATCATCAGAATATACAAGCCAAGTTCTATAATGAAAATCCCACTAGTATATGAAAGTGAAAGCATAGGAGGCTCTCTCTATGAAGAACATGGTGCTACTCTGAAGCACAAGTGTGGTAAAAGGATAGTAACATTGCCCCTTCTCTCTTTTTCTCTCATTTTTTTTATTTTTATTTTTTTGGTGGGCTTCTTTGGCCTCTCTTTTTTTATTTGGGCTTCTTTGGCCTCTTTTATTTTTCATAAAGTCCGGAGTCTCATCCCGACTTGTGGGGCAATCATAGTCTCCATCATCCTTTCCTCACTGGGGCAATGCTCTAATAATGATGATCATCACACTTTTATTTACTTACAACTCAATATTACAAGTCGATATCTCAAACAAAGATATGACTCTATATGAATGCTTCCGGCGGTGTACCGGGATGTGCAATGATCTAGCATAGCAATGACATAAAAAACGGACAAGCCATGAAAACATCATGCTAACTATCTTACGATCATGCAAGGCAATATGACAATGAATGCTCAAGTCATGAATATGATGATGATGGAAGTTGCATGGCAATATATCTCGGAATGGCTATGGAAATGCCATGATAGGTATGTATGGTGGCTGTTTTGAGGAAGATATAATGAGGCTTATGTGTGACAGAGCATATCATATCACGGGGTTTGGATGCACCGGCGAGGTTTGCACCAACTCTCGAGGTGAGAAAGGGCAATGCACGGTACCGAAGAGGCTATCAATGATGGAAGGGTGAGAGTGCGTATAATCCATGGACTCAACATTAGTAATAAAGGACTCACATACTTATTGCAAAAATCTACAAGCCATTGAAAACAAAGTACTACACACATGCTCCTAGGGGGATAGATTGGTAGGAAAAGACCATCGCTCGTCCCCGACCGCCACTCATAAGGAAGACAATCAATAAATAAAATTGTGCTCCGACTTCATCACAAAGCGGTTCACCATAAATGCATGCTACGGGAATCACAAACCTCAACACAAGTGTCTCTACAATCCACAACCACCCACTAGCATGACTCTAATATCACCATCTTTATATCGCAAAACTATTGCAAGGAATCAAACATATCATATTCAGCGATCTACAAGTTTATGTAGGATTTTATGACTAACCATGTGAATGACCAATTCCTGTCATCTCTCTAAATAGATATAAGTGAAGCAAGAGAGTTTTAATTATTTCTACAAAAGATATGCCCGTGCTCTAACAAGTATAAGTGAAGCGAAAGAGCATTCTACAAATGGCGCTTGTCTATATAAAGAGAAACAGGCAATCCAAACTTCAAATGATATAAGTGAAGCACATGAAGCATTCTATAGATCCATACTCAAAAGATATAAGTGAAGTGCAAAGAGAATTCTATAAATAAACCAAGGACAATCTCATACCAGCATGGTGCATAAAAGAAAAGTGAAAACTAAATGCAAAAGACGCTCCAAGACTTGCACATAATGCACGAACGAAACGAATTCGAAAACATACCGATACTTGTTGAAGAAAGAGGGGATGCCTCCCCAGCATCCCCAAGCTTAGACGCTTGAGTCTCCTTGAATATTTACTTGGGGTGCCTCGGGCATCCCCAAGCTTGAGCTCTTGCCTCTCTTCCTTCTTCTCACATCGAAACATCCTCGATTAGACACTACATCCACACAAAACTTCAACAGAAAACTCGGTAAGATCCGTTAGTATAATAAAGCAAATCACCACTCTAAGTACTGTTGAAAACCAATTAATATTTTGTTTTTGCATTCTGTCTACTGTAATATAACTTTTCCATGGCTTAATCCACTGATATAAATTGATAGATTCATCAAAATAAGCAAACTATGCATCAAAAACAGAATCTGTCAAAAACAGAACAGTCTCTAGCAATCTGAACATCCACCATACTTCTGGTACCCCAAAAATTCTACCAAAATTAGAAAAAATAATCACGTTATACAACAAGACATTGCAAGAGGAATCAGAACCAATTGACATTTCAGTTAAAAATGTAAAATCGCTCACTACAGCCAAAGTTTATGTCCTGCACCGTACAAACCAACAAGCATTGTAAACATCCTAAAGGCAAACCTTGGCACATTATTTTTATAAAACAATGGAATTTTACATGGGCATAATTATTTTTTATGAAAAGTTTCTATAATCAAGATTCACAAAGTTTCCGTGAGCATGAACAAAGTTCAAGGAGCTCTCCCACTTTAACAATGCTTGTCTTTCTCACTTTCACTTTCCTTTTTGAAAAGTTTTTAGGTTTCCCCTCTTTATTTTTTTTGTTTTTAAACTATATGCAAGCACTCAACAGAAATAAATGACTCTCTAAAACTTCCGGGTTGTCTCCCTGGCAGCGCTTTCTTTAAAGCCATTAAGCTAGGCATTTAGTGCTCAAGTAATGAATCCACCCGGATCCCAAGGTATATCAAAGCCAATTTTAATTAACAATGATTTGTAATTTATTAGTGAGCACAAAGTAACATATATCATGCAACAACGAAGTCTAACTCTCTTCCTATGCATCGGCATGTCATAAAAGAACAATTCATGCACACCAAGTAAAGGCCAATGCATAGTATAAACAGTTTCTTGCAATTCTATCATATTAGAAACATAGAGAGGTGGAGGTAGAGTTCCTCTCTCATAATAATTGCAAGTAGGAGCAGCAAGCACATGCATATTATATTTATCAAAATCATCATGTGCAACGATAAAAGTCAACCCATCAATATAATCCTTAATAAGTGCAAACTTCTCCGATATAGTATAGTCGGGAGAATTCAAAAAGATAATAGGACTATCATGCGTGGGTGCAATAGTGACAATTTCATGTTTAACATACGGAACTATAGCAAGTTCATCTCCATAAGCATCATTCATGTTGGCATCTTGGCCACAAGCATAGCAAGCATCATCAAAAAGGGATATTTCAAAAGAATCAACGGGATCATAATAATCATCATACCAATCATCCTTCGGTAAGCACGAAGGGAAATTAAATATTGTATGAGTTGAAAAGTTACTCTCATTAGAAGGTGGGCACGGGTGATCAATCCGCTCTTCCTCCTTTTGTTCTTCGCTCTCCTCCTCATCTCTTCCATCCAATGAGCTCATAGTTTCATCAATTTCTTCTTCCATAGATTCCTGCAAAATATTAGTCTCTTCTTGGACAGCGGATACTTTCTTAATAAGTGCATTAATTTCATAATTGTATTTATAATTCTCATAGCAATATTTGAGGATAGCTAAATTTTCAGATCTATAAACAGCATCATCAAAATCCTCAAACTCTTTACACATAGCTTCAATTTCATAAGCACTCATAAAAGCAACAAATTCTTCTATTTGTTCCACATCATAGTAATCATATATACCATTAGCATAAGAAGCTAAGGTTTTATTATCATTAAATTTGCATGAAAAGGGAAGGTGCGGAGAATTCATCCTAGAGCAACAAGTATAATCATATTCCACGCATAGTTGCCAAGCATACAACTTCAATATATGAATTTAATCCCATAATAGTTTCCCTTTTTGTGTCAAGCGATAATCCCTAAAGTATTCACGTTGATCCAACGTGTCTCCATTATAAAGTTGAATGGGGCTTTCTCAGGATTATCAAAGTAGTACATAATATCTTTCGCATAATGAGAATCGAGGGTTTTAGGAGTTACCCCATCTTTATGAGTAGCAAGTACAGCTAATTTTTTTGGTATTTTGTGTTCCATATCCATAACTAAAGATAGAGAACAACTAAAAACAGCAAATAAAAATTACTTAGTGATAAAGCAAACAAGCACACACGAGAATATTCACCCCACGCTATGACTCCCCGGCAACGGCGCCAGAAAAAGGTCTTGATAACCCACAAGTATAGGGGATAGTTGTAGCCTCTTTCGATAAGTAAGAGTGTCGAACCCAACAAGGAGCTAAAGGTAGAACAAATATTCTCTCAAGTTCTATCGACCACCGATACAACTCTACGCACGCTTGACGTTCGCTTTACCTAGAACAAGTATGAAACTAGAAGTACTTTGTAGGTGTGAAAGGCTAGGTTTGCAAGACAATAAAGAACATGTAAACATAAACTAGGGCTGTTTAGATAAAGATGCAAATAAAGTAAATATAGCGAGTGTGGAAAAGTGGTGGTAGGAGTTGTGGAATTGTCCCTAGGCAACTGACTATGTTACTAGACCGGTAATCACTATTGCAATTCTATTTGAGGGAGAGGAATAAGCTAACATACTTTCTCTACTTGGATCATATGCACTTATGATTGGAACTCTAGCAAGCATCCGCAACTACTAAAGATTCGTGAAGGTAAAAACCCAACCATAGCATTAAAGCATCAAGTCCCCTTTTATCCCATGCGTAAACAACCTACTTACTCGCATCTGTGCTTCTGTCACTCACGCCACCCACCATAAGCAAATCATGAACATATTGCAAACCCTACAGCGGGGATCCCTCACGCTTGCGCGACACGGAGATCACCATAGGATAGCACCAAAAACATGCAACTCAAACCAATCATAGCAATTCATCAATCACCGGTAGGACAACGAAAATCTACTCAGACATCATAGGATGGCAACACATCATTGGATAATAATATGAAGCATAAAGCACCATGTTCAAGTAGAGGGTACAGCGGGATGCGGGAGAGTGGACCGCTGGATATAGATGGGGGAAGGTGATGGAGATGTTGGTGAAGATGGCGGAGGTGTTGGTGAAGATCACGGTGATGATGATGGGCCCCGACAGCGCTCCGGCGCCATCGGAAGCAAGGGGGAGAGGGCCCCCCTTATTCTTCTTCTTCCTTGACCTCCTCCCTAGATGGGAGAAGGGTTTCCCCTCTGGTCCTTGGCTCGCATGGCAAGGGAGGGGCGAGAGCCCCTCCGAGATTGGATCTATCTCTCTGTTTCTGCGTTCTCTGCGTTCCCTGATTCTACCCGTTCACCGTTTCCTTTATATCTGGAGATCCGTAACTCCGATTGGGGTGAATCTTTCGCCTAGATCTTTCTCATGAAATTAGCTTTCTTGCGCCAAAAGAAGAGTGTCAACCGCCTTATTGGTGGACCACGAGGGTCAGGGGCGCGCCTGGGGGGGGGGGGGGGGGTAGGGCGCGCCCCCCTACCTCGTGACCACCCCGGACACCGTTTCGCGTTGATTCCACTTCCCAAAAATCATAAATATTCCAAAAAAAATCTCCGTCCGTTTTTATCCCATTTGGACTCCGTTTGATATTGGGTTTCTGCGAAACAAAAACATGCAACAGGCAGGAACTGGCACTGGGCACTGGATCAATATGTTAGTCCCAAAAATAGTATAAAAAGTTGCCAAAAGTATATGAAAGTTGAAGAATATTGGCATGGAACAATCAAAAATTATAGATACGAAGAAGACGTATCATACACCGACAGGAGCCCCCGGGCCTGGGTCACATATAGGCACATCGCGTTGTTGGGCCATGCCCAGAATGGTGCGTGGGCAGTCGAGGCGGATTTACCGCGGCCACTGTTCCGCCCACTGCGCTTCCCCATGACCCGCGTTGAACGCGTGACGTGGGGGTCGTGTGCGTGCGTGACGAGGGAGGCATGCGTGGGATGGTGACCACACACATGCGCCGCGTCGCAGTTAATGGGAAAGGAGGCGGCCCGCGTATTCCCCATAAAAAAGGATAACCGCGGGTGCGCTGCTCACTTTTCCCCTTTCCTGCGCCTCCCTCCATCTTGAAACTGCCGCCCCCTTTCTTCTTCCTCGAGCCCCCTGCTTCTGCTCATCGCCGACGCACTTCCACCATCCCCTGCTTTCTGCGACCGCAATGGTGCCCAAATCCTCCAAAGGAAAAGAGGCAGCCAAGGATGCCGGCGCGGCGGAGCCATCGGAGAGCGAGCTCGTGGCGCGACGGGCGCAGTTCGCCCTCTTTCCCTCGATGGTCAACGTGCCCATGCTCCGGGAGTACTACATGGTCCTGTGGGGCGTGAAGACGGGGTGAGAGACGATGGGGCATCCGGACACACGTGTCGTCCCCGCCAGCGTCGGGCCTTCCCCAAATCGGTACCCTTTCTTCATCGACTACTTCTCCTGTGGGCTCTGTCCCCCTTTCTCTGATTTCTTCAAGGATATCATGTACACCTTCGGCTTCCACCTCCTGGACTTCACCCCAAATGTCGTGGCGTGTATGGCCCTTTTCGCACACCTTTGCGAGGGCTTCGTCGGGGTGCATCCCAGTACGGCACTCTTCTGCCATTACTTCTCCCCTCGGATCCAAAAGGGAGGCGCTATCACCGGCAGCGTCACTTGGATCCCAAGGGCCAAAGGAGCATACCCGAACGGTGACATGAAGGAGAGGTGGGAAGAGTGGCGGGGCCGATGGTGCTTTATCGAGGAGGAGAAACCACCGGCGTTCTGTGAGGTCTGTCAGGTGGCGCCGATCTGTGGAAAGGACTGGGGCGATGTCAACGTCAACGACGAGAAGCTCACGATTGCCACCACCAGGATCCTCAGGCTTACCCGGCCGGGCTCACCCTCGAGATGATCGGCGCGGACTTCATCCGTTGCCGGATTGCCCCTCTGCACGACAAGGGGAGGCCGTCCTGGCTTTTTGTGAATGCTACTGATATCGTGCGGCTCCGCCCCGGCCTCTACGATAATCTGACAGTGCTGAGGCATGCTCATCTCTGCCAGCGAATCTTCCAGCTCGAGGTTAATGAAGAGGGCGAGGTGGAGAGGTCCGGCAAGGTGGCAAGGGCTACCGCAAAGGCCGGCAAGGTGGACAAGGAGCTCGTCTTCAAGTTGACAACGGGGGTGGTCCTCTCAGCAACAACTCTCGTCAGTTGGATACCATCGCCATAATGCCGCTCTTTAATGCGCATGGCCTCGACCCGAGCTGGGTCGAGCCTGACGAGCTCAGGGTGCAGGAGTTCTTTGACACCTTGCACGAGGCACACGTCACCGACGAGCCGCGGCTTGTTCAGGACACTTCCCAGGTGGAGTTGGACTACATCGCCCACAGGTTGCGGGAGGCAAGGCTTGCCGAGGAATCGGCAATGCTTGCTGTGGAGGCCGGCAGCGCCGGCGGCACGGTGGACAGTGTCGCGGAGGAAGCGGAGGAGGAGGACCTCTCCCGGTGGGCGGCGGCCGCTGGGGAGGCCAGCAGCGGCCGCTGGGGAGGCCAGCGGCGCCGGCGCCGGGGCCCCCCTTGTCGAGGACGTCGTCGACGGGTCTTCGGAGGAAGATGAGGAGGAGGAGATTGTTGCCTCCGTCCCTCCGGCCACTGGGAGGGGGCGAGTTCTGCGGCGGGCTGCCTCCCGCGTGGTTGTTCACCCTGGCCGGGCCACGCAACTGCGGCTGGTGCAGGGAGCAGCGACGCGCCAGACGAGGGCCACGGTGACGAAGAAGGCGGCGGAGGCCAAGGCAGCAAGGAGGAAGACGCCAGCTTCCTCGTCATCCAGGCGTGCCCAGACGCCACCGCCCTCCCTACCGTCAGCAGATGTTGGCGCGGGGATTGCCTTGGACTTTGGGCCCCTCAGCTCGGACAGATACTATGGGTCACCCAGCCCGGCGAGGAAAAGGAAGGCACCAGAGGAGGAGGAGGAGGAAAGAAATGATGAGTAAGCCTCTGATTTCCTCCCTCATTCCTCGCATATCCCCCGACGGTGTTACTCACTTGCCTTCATTTTGCAAGGATGTGGAGACGCTGGCCCAGAGGATGAAGAGGGCCCGGATGTCGGTGAGTAGCTAGCCCCCGGCAGGCACCTCCGGCACACCACTGGTGGCGTTGAGCAGCCCGGACAGCAGCCCCCGGCCCAGCCCCCAGCGTGAGTCCATCACCCGCCCTCCATCAGCGTGCATTATGCGAGACGCTTCAGTGCTAACCATGCCATGGATGCAGGAGGGGTGCAGCACCAAGGGGAGCCACGAAGGGCTTCTCCTATCGTGCCTCCTCCGCCAACCACACCGCCCCGAGGGGCGTCCCCGGCAAGGGCACCAAGCCCTGAGGCCATGCACACGGAGGAGGAAGAGGAGAACGCAAGCGCTGGTGGCTTTCCTTCGGCGCCGGATCTTGGCGGAGAAAGGGCTTCCGCCTCTCGGCCTGGCACAGGTAGGCTACCCGTATTTTTCTTTATTTACATTCTTCTTTTCCTCTTTTCCTCACCGGCTTTCGATCTTGGCTCCACCCCGTCTCTTTCTTGGTGTCCAGGCCCTTCTTCAGAGGACGTCGACACCACCATCGAGGACATCGCCGCGGAGGCCGTGGTGGAGGCGGAGAAGATTGCTGCCGAGGAGAGCGCCAGGGGCGCCGCCGAAGATGCCGCCAAGGGGCCCCCTGAAGGCCCCGACAAGGAGTGTGCCAAGGAGCCCGGCAAGGGGCCCGCCGAGGGGACCGGCAAGGCCACTGCCGAGGAGGCGGTGGTCGACGACCAGCCCTCCTCCTCCGCCGCCTTTGGCTCCGGCAAGTACCTGAAGGTGAGAGATGACCTCTTCATCCACCTTCCAGGTGCGTCAAGCTTGATACGTCTCCAACGTATCTATAATTTTTTGTTGTTCCATGCTATTATATTACCTATTTTAAATGATTATGGGCTTTATTATACACTTTTATATTACTTTTGGGACTAACCTATTAACTGGAGGCGTAGCCCATATTGCTGTTTTATTGCATGTTTCAGTATTTCGAAGAAAAGGAATATCAAACGGAGTCCAAATGGAACGAAACCTTTGGCAGCGTGATTTTTTGGAAGAATATCACCCAGGAGACTTGGAGTTCAAGTCAGAAGAGCCTCGAGGAGGCCACAAGATAGGAGAGTGCCCCCCCCTACTAGGCGTGCCCCCCTGTCTCGTGGGCCCCTCGAGCACCTCCCGACCGACTTCTTTCGCCTATATAGTCCCACGTACCCTAAAAACATCCAGGGAGAAGATAGATCGGGAGTTCCGCCGCCGCAAGCCTCTGTAGCCACCAAAAACTTCTCGGGAGCCCTTCCCGACACCCTGCCGGAGGGGGGATCCTTCACCCGTGGCCATCTTCATCATCCCGGCGCTCTCCATGACTAGGAGGGAGTAGTTCACCCTCGGGGCTGAGGGTATGTACCAGTAGCTATGTGTTTGATCTCTCTCTCTCATGTTCTCTCTCGTGTTCCCTCTAGGGCACAATCTTGATGTATCTCAAGCTTTGCTATTGTAGTTGGATCTTATGATGTTTCTCCCCCTCTACTCTCTTGTGATGAATTGGCTTTTCCCCTTTGAAGTTATCTTATCGGATTGAGTCTTTTATGAGAACACTTGATGTATGTCCTGTCATGCTTATATGTGGTGACAATGGGATATCATGTGCCTCTTGATGTATGTTTCAGTGATCAACTTGCGGGTTCCTCCCATGAACCTATGCATAGGGGTTGGCACACATTCTTGACTCTCCAGTAGAGACTTTGGGGCACTCTTTGAAGTACTTTGTGTTGGTTGAATAGATGAATCTGAGATTGTGTGATGCATATCGTATAATCATGCCCACGGATACTTGAGGTGATAATGGAGTATCTAGGTGACATTAGGGTTTTGGTTGATTTGTGTCTTAAGGTGTTATTCTAGTACGAACTCTTGAATAGATTGATCCAAAAGAATAACTTTGAGGTGGTTTCGTACCCTACCATAATCTCTACGTTTGTTCTCCGCTATTAGTGGCTTTGGAGTGATTCTTTGTTGCATGTTGACGGATTGTTATATGATCTATCTATGTTATTATTGTTGAGAGAACTTGCACTAGTGAAAGTATGAACCCTAGGCCTTGTTTCCTATCATTGCAATACCGTTTACGCTCACTTTTATCACTTGCTACCTTGCTGTTTTTATTATTTTAGATTACAAAAACCTTTATCTACTATCTATTTTGCACTTGTATCACCATCTCTTGGCTGAACTAGTGCACCTATACAATTTACCATTGTATTGGGTGTGTTGGGGACACAAGAGACTCTTTGTTATTTGGTTGCAGGGTTGTTTGATAGAGACCATCTTCATCCTACGCCTCCTACGGATTGATAAACCTTAGGTCATCCACTTGAAGGAAATTTGCTACTGTCCTACAAACTTGTGCACTTGCAGGCCCAACAACGTCTACAAGAAGAAGGTTGTGTAGTAGACATCAAAGCTCCAGAGCCCCCGTCGAGGGGGAATTGCTCGACAACAAGGTGCTCGCCGCCGCCGGTTTTGACATTGTTGATGAGCCGAGCATCGACGGCGATGGCTCCCAGGAGGAGCGGCTGCTCCAGGCCATGGGCGCCAACTTCCGGAAACTCCAGGCTCTCCACCGCGCTCTCCTGGACAAGGCCAACTCCAAGACGGCGGTGGTGGAGAAAGTGGAGGAAGATTTTGAGGAGCGTGTCGCCGAGGCACAAGGTTGGTGGCGCCAAGCCCAAGACGAGCTGGCCAGGCGCGACTTGGAGCTCACCATGAGGCTGGCCGACATCGAGAAGGCCCAGGAAACAGCGAAGAGGCTGGCCGATGAGGCCGCAGCCGTCCGGTCCCAGCACGAGGCCACCCTGAGGACCCAGGAGGAGGACCCTGCCGCGCGCAAGGAGAAGCTTGTCGCCACTCTCCACGGCAAGGATGAAGAAGTGGACAAGCTCGTCCTGCAGCAGACCCAAGAGCTGGAGCGGAGGCATCAAGAGGCACTCAACGCTCTGGCTCAGGCTCATGCCGGCAAGGTGAAGGAGCTGGAGGATCAAACTCTGAAGCTGTCCCAAGAGAAGGACACGCTCAATGGCGCCCTGACAGAGGTGCAGGGAGAGATCATTAGCAAGTCCAGAGAGCTCTCCGAGGCCAACGCCTCCATCAAAGATCTCAAGCTGAAGCTGGGAGAGCTCGAGGATGTCCTATCGGGGGCCTTGACCCGGGAGGGACTCTTGACAAGGGAGCTGGAGACGGAGAAGCAGCTGCTGAGGAACAAGACGGCCAACCTCAAGGATCACAAGGCGGGCGAGAAACGCTGGCTTGAGCGCCTTGCCACCGTCGCAAACTCGGTCGCCGACCAGCTGGCCATCATGGGGGTGCCGGGCATGGAGTACGCCCCGAAAGTGAACCTGAGCCCCAACGCCAACCTGACCATATACTTTGAGAAGGTCGTTGGCGCCTTGAAGCGGCTCCACTCCAACCGGGCGGCCTCCCTTGCCGAAGAGTCTCGGATTCTTTGCCAGGGGGCCATCACCAGGGTGCTCGTCAAGATAGTGCATTGGCATCCTGACCTCGATTTCAAAGCGGTGCTGAAGAGCTTGCCGGAGGATGCTGACATCGCAGTGCTCAATGAGCGTATCCAGCCCATCCTCAGTCGCATCGACAAAATCAAGAGGTTGGAGGACCAGCGCCGGGACTGAGCACCTCATTTCTTATCACCGCTGCAGGTTCATGACCAAGACAAATGCTATCTTTAGTTAGAACCGCGGCGGCAATTTATGTGATATGACTCTGCAGTACCCCTGAGACTATGCATGTTATTTTCCTGTTAGATTTTCCTTTGTATGTATGCCCCACGTCGACTGGGTAAGCTTGCCGGCGCGTAAACCCGGGGCGGCGCCTTGAGGACGGATCCTCATTAGCCTGCCGGGTGTGCTTGCTGCCGGCGAAGCACCTTACCGCCACCAGCGCGGCTGCTCGATCTGTCGAGCTTGACTCGAGTCAGAAACGAGAGCGTAGCTGGTGGCGGAAGGCTACCCTGCCGCTCTCGACACGGCCGCTCGAACTGTTGAGCAGGCTCGAAACAGAACAAGGGCGTTGCCAATCGCGGGAGGGCCCCTTCGCGTACATGTTTCTCATACATAGGCAGAACCATCGAGGATAACAACCTTATATTTAAGGATAAAAACTTAAAGTTTAGCATGACTTAGCTCTTTCGTCGCTGCCTCGGCATCCTTCACGCCAACAGGCAGCGCCGCCCTCTTGGCCGCTTTCTCCGCAGACGCCATGGCGATGATGAACTGCTAGGCCTACCCCTAGGCCAGTTTCTCACAACTTGCGCCCCCTACCTGGCGCGCCAAAGATGTCGGTGGGAAACGACACCTATGGGATCACTGGAATCCCTCCTACGGTTGCGGGGTGCGAAGTCACGAGAAGAGCGGGACTAGAGGATGGCACAAAGGGGATTTACCCAGGTTCGGGCCGCAAAGATGCGTAAACCCTACGATCCTGCTTTGGTGGTTGTATTGGTGTTCTTGAACTCTCGAACTAGCTCCGGGTGCTGCGAGGTTCAAAAGAGCCGAATCCCTTCTCAGTATGCCATGGGCCTCCTTTTATAGGCGAAAGGGGCTGGCACAGTGGCACACGGGAGGTGGAAAGTGCTATAGCATCGTGAGGTTATCGCTAGCATTAAAGGATGAGACGCATTAAATGCGGGGCTTAGGTGTCCTTCACTTTATTGGGGGACGGGGGCGAGGCCCGTCACGTCCGTCACCGCTGTCAGGACCGGTTTTCTGGGTATTGATTTCCCAGAGAATGGTCCTTGTGCTCACCAGCCCCAGGATTACTGTTAGCTGATGAGGCACCAACTTGATACAGACATTTCCAAGCAAAATATAAAATATGTAGTGCAAGACCATTCTGGCCTGTGAGTACAACAATTGGTTTCTAGTGGTTGATGGCGGAAGCAGTTTGTGGTCTTTCAGCGTCTATGGGACTCCATTTCTCACAGGAACAGCTGACCAAGTTAACTCCTATCTTCGTGAGGCTGTTGTCACCATTGCATGGGTTCCGGGGCTGACATCGCAATGCTCCTCTCCAAGCAAGAAATCTGGCCAGGACAATAGCCAGGGACAAGCCAGTGAATACTTTGAATGTACTCGCAAACATTATGAACACGGGTATAATATCACAAATGATAATCATGCTCTGAAATATTCTATGATCACAACGTCAGTCATAAAATAAAATCCCTGATGCATGCAAGCAGGTTATTTATATACAACATGAATGTGCAATAATAGAGTAGTAATAAAATGCACCGACCGGGTGTCTGAAGCGACACCTCGAAAGGATAGTAAATAACGAGCATGCCTCAGTCGGGCGTCTGAGAGACACCACATAAAGGGCTTATAGAGTAAATAATTAACAAGCAGGCCACAGTCGGGCGTCTCAACGACACCACATAAAGGGCTTATAAATAATAGAAATAGCAAGCATACCGCAGTCGGGCGTCTCAGCGACACCACATAAATGGCTTATAAGAAAACAATCACAGTGAATATCCAGGAGGTAGAACCGTCCCAGGGATACTCAATACTTCAAATAATATAAAGAGTTAGTCCATAATAATAATAATCATAATCATCATAAGTCACACGTCATGACCCATGTTCTAGTTTAGCAGTTTCTCCTCCGAAGACCGACACTAAGACCGACACTTGACCCATCCCAGACTGTAGTCCTTAACCATGGACACGGCTATTCGAATAGATTTGACCTCTGCAGAGGGTGTACTCTTTACCCACGAGTAACGGATTCCTTTAGTCCATCGGGACTAATTCCATCTACATCCTTTTAATTGAAAACACACCTAACCCGCACACACCAGCTTAAATTACCGGCGCCTGGAATCACCCACGACACCTGTCAAGCAAAACTCTAAGTGGGGAGGCTACAACCTCGATTAGCATGGGATCAAATTTATATCGCGCGCTCTAAGGGGTGCCCCCCTCTCGGTCCCAACCGGAAACAGCCATGCCCCTAGACCAGGTGGCCTGCCTGCCGGATGCAGCCGGTATCTTCCACCATGGCCTCTCTGTACGGTGTGTGCCAAGAAAGGGGTTGACAATTTACTGAACTGTACCCTACCTCCGGCAGGGACAAGTGGTAGTACAAAACAAGTATGGGGGTTACTGGAACAAGACTCGATCTATGGTCGACTCAGGAGGTTTAAGTATTTCCTGCATGATTAGCATAACAAATATATTTCATCCAACAGACAGAATCACCACTCATCATACCCCCATCATGCCATACCAGACACACTCGTCTCGATGAGGAACTAGGGACAAGCTCAGGTCTACCCAAGACAGAGACTTTCTCGGCTTCCTTCCGGCAGGCACGAAAAGCATACGAGGATGATTACTGTCACAAGTATGACCATTTCCAACAGCAAGGAAAACTCCAATATGTATTCATTCAAATGATCGTATCACCACATAAAATAACGAGTTCTCCGTATTAAGGTGGTGTTATAATCATGTCAAACAATACACAAAATTATTATGCCAGGGTTCAGAATGCTTGCCTTCAAGTTGTGGAGAGGCAGGGTGCATTCCCAAAACTTTTGAAAGTTTTCTTCTCTCTCCAAAAATCCTATTTAAAAATTTGAATTAATACATAGTTTCAAAACAGTACGAAAAAGTTGTCTGAATATTTTTCAAATAAATCTGAAAATAAACTAGACAAAATTTGAGAGAGGTAGGAAAAAGAATCAACTCATTTGGAGTTATATTTTAAAAGATATGGTCAGTCAAAGTTTGGTCAAATTCTGTTTTTAAAAATAATACAAAACAAAAGAAAAACATTTCGGAATAGAACACATCGAAGACGTACTCTGGTGTTTCCGCCTTCACTTAGTCCAGCGTGGACTGGCGCTGGGTCACTGACAGTGGGTCCAGGGGGCCCACTGGTCAGGTTTGACCAGTCACCCCCGCCTCCTCCCTCCTCTGGCCGAACAGAGGCGGGGCTCTAGCGATCGTCGCCGGTGATAGGCGGCTCCTCGCGGGCTCCGAAGGGCAAGGATGGGTCCGCCAGTTTGGGGTGGTCCTCCCGGTGGTAGCTAGGGTGGTGGTGGGGGCGAAGGGAGTCGCCGGCGGTGAGCTCCGCGGCGGACGGCAGCTTCGAAAGGTTTGGGGCTTTGGGCTACGGTGGTTCCTCGACGCGGTTGAGGGTCCGGGCGGCTCCGCATGGTCGAGGGGAGGAGGATGGTGGTGCTAGATGGACGGGGGCGCTCTGGTTGCGGCTGAATGGACCGGAGGGCGGCGGCGGCTGGACTGGCCAAAGACGAGGAAGAATACCTTCCCTGGTCGATTGCCTGCTATGGGGGTGCTAGGTGGTGGCATGAGGTCGCCTGAGGGACTGGACGAACTCAGGGCCTCTTATATAGGCGGCCGGAGTCGGTTCCAACAGCGTCCGTGGATAGGAACGGCGAACCGCCATTCTGTAGCCAGGGGGGCGCGTGGCGATGGCTGGCGGGGTCTGGCAGGGTGAGAGGATGAGCTCAAGCTGCTCCAGGGGTGAGCTGGCGCGCTGGGGTGGCTCAGGCAGCGCCGTCCATGGCAGAGACCATTGCGGCCGCCCGTTCGCTGCCATGGCCGACCTGACGGCGGCGCTGTAGGGCGCCAGGGGGGGCTTGGATGGTTCTGGCGAGTGGATGAGAACGGGCGTGGCTCTGTGGGCGAGCAACGGCCAGGGGCGCGGGGCGAGTGAACGCGACGGCTCGGTTGCGCGCGCGCGTGCAAAACATGCGCTCTGGGCACGCCCAGAGCACGCACGCGAGGTGTTCAGCCAATTGCTAGGGCATGTTAGAAAGCTCGAATGCTGCTGGTAGTAATCAAGCCTAGGTTAGTGGTAGACACGAGTTTAGTGGACATGGTGGTTAGGTAAAGCAAGCAGGTCCAGTGTGCAAACTAAAAGCTATGTCTAACCTGACCATGCACATAAAGTGTTTGACAAAATGCCAAGGGCACCTAGGCATTTCTTGGGGTGGCCAAACTCTCCAGATCATAGTCTCTTTAGATGAAAAAGAGTGTGGCAAGGTTAGTTTGGCAAAAACAGAAACTTGCTAGTGGAAGTTTTTGGGAAAACCATTTCTGGACAAAAAGTAAAAGGCATAGTTTCAGGTACCAAAATTACTCCAATAGGTCCATTCTCCTGGGCTTAAGGGTTTTGAAGGGTGGTTGATAAGCAGGAGAAGGATCATGGGCATTAGAGCAACAAAAATTAGAGTTGCTATAGAAAAAAGCCAAACTGGACCAGAGAGCAAAAGAGGATGTTTTGCTCAAATTTTTCAAAGAACATCTGTGGAATTTGCACAAAGATGAATAATATACTCCTACTGACCTCCCCAAATTTTGGTGGGATTTTTAAAAGAATATTTAAATAAGTTGTAGTGGAAAAAGTGCCATCTGGACTAGATTGGAAAATTTAATGTAGAGCTCAAAATCTCCAAGTGACTAAAGGATATTTTTGCATAAAAGTGATTTAGGAACATCACTTGTCATCGCCAAATTTTGGTGGAATTTTTAAATAAATATATCAAAGGGTTGCAGTGCAAAAGAGGCTCTAAAGCTTATAAAAATCATTTTTAAAAGAAATAAAGCTCAGAGAAAATAATCATATAAATAACTCCATTGATAAAAGCAATGTTTCAAGGGAGCGTATACAAGTCCAATAACATTTTTGAAAAGTTTTCACTTGGGGAAAAACTCCATAATATCAAAGAAAAGAAAGGTTCTGAAATCAAAAAAACCCAGAAAATAAAAATTTAATTTCCTGGCAAAATTTTAATAAACAAATCATGGTTAAATTTTTGGGGTGTTACAGCCGCCCCTCCTGGCTTCGACACGCACCCCGGCCAGCAACGCATGTGGCGCCATGTAGGCAGGCAGACAGCTGAGGTGGCGCGGTAGTGGAGCCTCCACGAAGGTCCGCATGCTGCCACGCAGGTGCCTGCCCAGCTGGTTGGGTCGGCGGCCGCGTTCGAACGGTGGTGGGATCTTGGCTGGCGCGGGCCTGGCAGTGGCCTTGCTGGTGCGCTTGGTGATGGTCTTGCCGGGTGGCCCAGCAAGGGTCTTGCCGCGGCGTGCTGGCTTCCCCGGCAAGGATCTTGTCGGGGGGCCCTGTGGGTTTCTTCGGTGGGGACGGTTGCCTTCCTATCCTCTTCTGATCTTGATTGCTCTTTGTCTTCACAAAGATATGCATGCCACCACAGAGGTGCCTCCCGAACCCTGTCCCAACGCGACTTCTCAGCGTTGGTGGGCTTGAAGGTGGCTCGCTTAGCGTGTGTGGGCGGGCTGCCCCGGCAAGGATCTTGTCGGGGCTGCTGAGGCCGCCCTCGGTAAGGATCCTTGTCAGGGCAACCTGCATTGCCCATGCGACCTTTGTGGTCTTGGTCCTTCGTTGTTTGCTTTGCTTGTCCCTATGGCTTTGGCTTTTCTCCGGCTTCCCTCTCTTGCCTTGCCCATGCGTGGTCGTGGCAGGTGGCTCTGACTGCCCGTGCACAAGTAAATGGGTCAAAAGCTAGGCCCCTGCTTTTGAACACCGACAATGCTAGGTAGCATTCCACATCAAAAATTCTGTTTTTATCATATACCTACTCGAGGACGAGCAGGAATTAAGCTTGGGGATGCTTGATACGTCTCCAAAGTATCTATAATTTTTGATTGTTCTATGCTATTATATTACCCCTTTTGGATGTTTATGGGCTTTATTTTACATATTTATATCATTTTTGGGACTAACCTACTAACCGGAGGCCCAGCCTGTATTGCCGTTTTTTTCCTATTTCAGTATTTCGAAGAAAAGGAATATCAAACGGAGTCCAAATGGAATGAAATATTCGGGAGCGTGATTTTTGGAACGAACGTGATCCAGAGGACTTGAAGTGCAAGTCAAGAAGCAATCTTGGCGGCCAGGAGATAGGAGGGCGCGCCCACCCCTCCTGGGCACGCCCCCTGTCTCTTGGGCCCCTCGAGTGGCCACCGACGTACTTCTTCCTCCTATAAATACCTACGTACACCGAAAACATCCAGGGAGCCACCGAAACACAATTTCCACCAATGTAACCTTTTGTATCCACGAGATCCTATCTTGGAGCCTTTGTCGGCGCTTCGCCGGAGGGGGAATCGACCATGGAGGGCTTCTACATCACCACCAAGGCCTCTCCGATGAGTTGTGAGTAGTTTACCACAGACCTTCGGGTCCATAGTTATTAGCTAGATGGCTTCTTCTCTCTATTTGATTCTCAATACAAAGTTCTCCATCCTCTTCTTGGAGATCTATTCGATGTAACTCTTTTTGCGGTGTGTTTGTCGAGATCCGATGAATTGTGGGTTTATGATCAAGTCTATCTATGAGAAATATTTGAATCTTCTCTGAATTATTTTATGTATGATTGAGTTATCTTTGCAAGTCTCTTTGAATTATCTGTTTGGTTTGGCCTACTAGATTGATCTTTCTTGCCATGGGAGAAGTGCTTAGCTTTGGGTTCAATCTTGCGGTGTCCTTACCCAGTGACAGAAAGGGTTGCAAGGCACGTATTGTATTGTTGCCATCGAGGATAAAAAGATGGGGTTTTATATCATATTGCTTGGGTTTATCCCTCTACATCATGTCATCTTTCTTAATGTGTTACTCTGTTCTTATGAACTTAAAACTCTAGATGCATGATGGATAGCAGTCTATGTGTGGAGTAATATTAGTAGATGGAGGCAGGAGTTGGTCTACTTTTCGCGGACGTGATGCCTATATACATGATCATGCCTAGATAATCTCATAATTTTTCGCTTTTCTATCAATTGCTCGACAGTAATTTGTTCACCCACTGTAATACTTATGCTATCTTGAGAGAAGCCTCTAGTGAAACCTATGGCCCCCAGGTCTATCTTTTATCATATAAGCTTTCAATCTACTTTTATTTGCATCTTTACTTTTTGCATCTATATTATAAAATACCAAAAATGTATTTATCTTGTCATACTATCTCTATCAGATCTCACTTTCGCAAGTGGTTGTGAAGGGATTGACAACCCCTTTATTGCGTTGGTTGCGAGTTCTTTGTTTGTTTGTGTAGGTGCGTGGGACTTTTGATGAGCCTCCTACTGGATTGATACCTTGGTTCTCAAAAACTGAGGGAAATACTTACGCTCCTCTGTTGCATCCCCCTTTCCTCTTCAAGGAAAACCAACGCAAGCTCAAGACGTAGCAATCATCATCATTAGCTTCCTCACTAATTGGTGTAGGAATCTCTGGAACTAATTTCTGTGGTGAACTAGTTTGGAATTGGGGAGAAGTTACAATTATCTCATCAAGTTCTACTTTCCTCCCACTCACTTCTTTCGAAACAAACTCCTTCTCTAGAAAGGATCCATTTTTAGCAACAAATATCTTGCCTTCGGATCTGTGATAGAAGGTGTACCCAACAGTTTCCTTTGGGTATCCTATGAAGACACACTCTAGGATTTGGGTTCGAGCTTATCAGGTTGAAGCTTTTTCACATAAGCATCCCAAAACTTTAAGAAATGAAAACTTGGGTTTCTTGCCAAACCACGGTTCATATGGTGTCGTCTCAATGGATTTCGATGGTGCCCTATTTAAAGTGAATGCAACCGTATCTAAAGCATAACCCCAAAACAATAGCGGTCCATCAGTAAGAGACATCATAGATCGCACCATATCCAATAAATTATGGTTACAACGTTCGGACACACCATTATGCTGTGGTGTTCCAGGTGGCGTGAGTTGCGAAACTATTCCACATTGTTTCAAATGAAGACCAAACTCATAACTCAAATATTCGCCTCCACGATGAGATCGTAGAAACTTTATTTTTCTTGTTACGATGATTTTCCACTTCACTCTGAAATTCTTTGAACTTTTCATTTCAGACTTATGTTTCATTAAGTAGATATACCCATAGCTACTCAAATCATCTATGAAGGTCAGAAAATAACGATACCCTCCACGAGCCTCAATACTCATTGGACCGCATACATCGGTATTTATTATTTCCAATAAGTCAGTAGCTCGTTCCATTGTTCCAGAGAACAGAATTTAAGTCATCTTGCCCATGAGGCATGGTTCGCCAGCACCAAGTGATTCATAATCAAGTGATTCCAAAAGCCCATCAACATGGAGTTTCTTCATGCGCTTTACACCAATATGACCCAAACGGCAGAGCCACAAATAAGTTGCACCATCATTATCAACTTTGCATCTTTTGGCTTCAATATTATGAACATGTGTATCACCATGATCGAGACTCAACAAAAATAGACCACTCAACAAGGGTACATGACTATAAAAGATATTACTCATATAAATAGAACAACCATTATTCTCCAATTTAAATGAATAACTGTCTCACATATAAAAAGATCCAGATATAATGTTCATGCTCAACTCTGGCACCAAATAACAATTATTCAGGTTTAAAACTAATCTCAAAGGTAGATGTAGAGGTAGTGCGCCGACGGTGATCACATCGACCTTGGAACCATTTCCGATGTGCAACGTCACCTCGTCCTTAGCCGATCTTCATTTAATCTGTAGCCCCTGTTTCGAGATGCAAATATGAGCAAAAGAACCAGTATCAAATACCTAGGCGCTACTACGAGCATTAGTAAGGTACACATCAATACCATGTATATCAAATATACCTTTCACTTTGTCATCCTTCTTATCCGCCAAATACTTGGGGCAGTTCCGCTTCCAGTGACCAGTCCCTTTGCAATATAAGCACTCAGTTCCAGGCTTAGGTCCAGACTTGGGCTTCTTCCCAGGAGTAGCAATTTGCTTGCTATTCTTCTTGAAGTTCCCCTTCTTCCCTTTGCCCTTTTCTTGAAACTAGTGGTCTTGTTAACCATCAACACTTGATGCTCCTTCTTGATTTCTACCTCCACAGCTTTTAGCATTGCGAAGAGCACGGGAATTGTTTTCGTCATCCCTTGCATATTATAGTTCATCACGAAGCCTTTATAGCTTGGTGGCAGTGATTGAAGAACTCTGTCAATGACACTATCATCAGGAAGATTAACTTCCAGCTGATTCAAGTGGTTATGGTACCCAGACATTCTGAGTATGTGTTCACTGACAGAACTATTCTCCTCCATTTTGCAGTTATAGAACTTGTTGGGGACTTCATATCTCTCAATTCGGGCATTTGCTTGAAATATTAACTTCAACTCTTGGAACATCTCATATGCTCCATGACGTTCAAAATGTCTTTGAAGTCCCGATTCTAAGCCGTAAAGCATGGCACACTGAACTATCGAGTAGTCATCAGCTTTGCTCTGCCAGAGGTTCATAACGTCCGCAGTTGCTCCTGCAGCAGGCCTTGCACCTAGCGGTGCTTCCAGGATGTAATTCTTCTGTGCAGCAATGAGGATAATCCTCAAGTTACGAACCCAGTCCGTGTAATTGCTACCATCATCTTTCAACTTAGCTTTCTCTAGGAACGCATTAAAATTCAAGGAAACAGTAGCACGGGCCATTGATCTACAACAACATAGACATGCAAAAACTATCAGGACTAAGTTCATGATAAATTAAAGTTCAATTAATCATATTACTTAAGAACTCCCACATAGATAGACATCCCTCTAGTCATCTAAATGATCACGTGATCCAAATTAACTAAACCATGTCCGATCATCATGTGAGATGGATTAGTTTTCAATGGTGAACATCTCTATGTTGATCATATCTACTATATGATTCACGTTCACCCTTTCGTTCTCAGTGTTCCGAGGTCATATATGCATATGCTAGGCTTGTCAAGTTTAACCCGATTATTCTGCACGTGCAAACTGGCTTGCACCCGTTGTATGTAAACGTAGAGCTTATCACACCCAATCATCACATGGTGTCTCGGCACGACGAACTATAGCAATGGTGCATACTCAGGGCGAACACTTATACCTTGAAATTTAGTGAGGGATCATCTTATAATGCTACTGCTGTACTAAGAAAAATAAGATGCATAAAAGATAAACATCACATGCATTCAAAATATGTGACATGATATGGCCATCATCATCTTGTGCTCATGATCTCCATCACCGAAGCATAGTCATGATCTCCATCGTCACCGGCTTTGAAACCTTCATCTCCATCGTAGCATCATTGTCGTCTCACCAACTATTGCTTCTATGACAATCGCTACCGCTTAGTGATAATGTAAAGCAATTACATGGCGATTTCATTTCATACAATAAAGCAACAACCATATGGCTCCTTCTAGTTGCCGATAACTCTGTTACAAAACATGATCATCTCATATAACAATTTATATCACATCATGTCTTGACCATATCACATCACAACAAGCCCTGCAAAAACAAGTAGACGTCCTCTACTTTTTTGTTGCAAGTTTTACGTGGCTGCTACGGGCTTCTAGCAAAAACCGTTCTTACCTATGCATCAAAACCACAACAATTTTTTGTCAAGTATGTTGTTTTAACCTTCAACAAGGACAGGCCGCAGTCAAACTCGATTCAACTAAAGTTGGAGAAACAGACACCCGACAGCCACCTGTGTGCAAAGCACGTTGGTAGAACCAGTCTCATGAATGCGGTCATGTAATGTCAGTCCAGGCTGCTTCATCCAACAATACCGTCGAATCAAAGTAAGACGTTGGTGGTAAGCAGTATGACTATTATCGCCCACAACTCTTTGTGTTCTACACGTGCAAATCATCTACGCATAGACCTGGCTCGGATGCCACTGTTGGGGAATGTAGCATGCAATTTCAAAAAAATTCCCTACGATCACGCAAGATCTATCTCGGAGATGCATAGCAACGAGAGGTGGAGAGCGTGTCCACGTACCCTCGTAGACCAAAAGTGGAAGCGTTTATTTAACGCGGTTGATGTAGTCGAACATCTTCACGATCCAACCGATCCAAGAACTGAATGTATGGCACCTCCGAGTTCAGCACATGTTCAGCACGATGGCGTCCCTCGAACTCTTGATCTAGTAGAGGGTCGAGGGAGAGTTCCGTCAGCACGACGGCATGGCGACGGTGTTGATGATGTTACCGGCGCAGGACTTCGCCTAAGCACTACGACGATATGACCGAGGTGTTAAACTGTGGAGGGGGCACCGTACGCGGCTAAGAGATTGTCTATTGTGCTTTGGGGTGTCCCCTGCCCCCGTATATAAAGGAGGGAGGGAGGAGGCGGTCGGCCTAGAGGGGTGCGCCAAAGGGGGGAGTCCTACTAGGACTCCCAGTCCTAGTAGGATTCCCCTTTCTTTCCTGAGTAGGAGAAGGGGAAGGGAAAGAGAGAGGGAGAAGGAAAGGGAGGGTCGCGCCCCCTCCCCTAGTCCAATTTGGTTTGGCTAGGGGGCACGCGCCAGATCCTTGCGGCCGGCCTCCTCTTCCCACTAAGGCCCATGAAGGCCCAATACTCTCCCGGGGGGTTCCGGTAAACTCCCGGTACTCCAGAAAATGTCTGAACTTATCCAAAACCTTTCCTGTGTCCGAACATAACCTTCAATATATCAATCTTTATGCTCAACCATTTCGAGACTCCTCGTCATGTTCGTGATCTCATCCGGTACTCCAAACAAACCTCGGTCATCAGAAACGCATAACTCTTAATACATATCATCATCGAACATTAAGCGTGTGGACCTTACGGGTTCGAGAACTATGTAGACATGATCTAGACACATCTCTGATCAATAACCAATAGCGGAACTTGGATGCTCATATTGGCTCCTACATATTCTACGAAGATCTTTATCGGTCAAACCGCATAACAACATATGTTGTTCCCTTTGCCATCGGTATGTTATTTGCCCGAGATTCGGTCGTCAGTATCATCATACCTAGTTCAATCTCATTACTGGCAAGTCTCTTTACTTGTTCCATAATGCTACATCCCGCAACTAACTCATTAGTCACATTGCTTGCAAGGCTTATAGTGATGTGCATTACCGAGAGGGCCTAGAGATACCTCTCTGATACACGGAGTGACAAATTCTTATCTCGATCTATGCCAACCCAACAAACACCTTCGGAGACACCTGTAGAGCATCTTTATAATCACCCAGTTAAGTTGTGACGTTTGATCTCACCCAAGGTGTTCCTCCGGTATTCGGGAGTTGCATAATCTCATAGTCAGAGGAACATGTATAAGTCATGAAGAGAGTAGTAGCAATAAAACTTATCGATCATTATGCTAAGCTAACGGATGGGTCTTGTCCATCACATCATTCTCTAATGATGTGATCCCATTCATCAAATGACAAAACATGTCCATGGTTAGGAAACATAACCATCTTTGATTAACGAGCTAGTCAAGTAGAGGCATACTAGGGACACTCTGTTTTGTCTATGTATTCACATATGTACTAAGTTTCTGGTTAATACAATTCTAGCATGAATAATAAACATTTATCATGATATAAGGAAATATAAATAACAACTTTATTATTGCCTCTAGGGCATATTTCCTTCAGTTCGATCATAGTCCAACGATCCAAAAATTCAACCTACCGAGAGAAAACAGGCGACTTATCAGTAAATAGTCGATCCCATAATCTTTTTTTTCTCGAATACGCACAAGCATGTGTATAATTCATTGAAGAAGAAAGGGAAGACTCCCAAAAGTCATATGTACAGAGGATATTTACATGCCGGATTTTCCAACACTACCGACAAGAGAATAAGACTACTACTCTCATGCAGTCCACCTATCTTCCGCTTCCTCATGCGCAAGCTTGCCAAGCAGACCCAAGTTGGTCCAAGCCACCCCTTCTTCCCTAATCCCATGCTTGAGACTTGGGATTGACGGCAATATACCATTGAACACCACATCATTCCTGTGCTTCCACAGCATCCACATAACCAGAAGCAGGGTCGGTCCTGAGATTTCAGGGGCCCTGGGCGAAGTTATAATTGGGGGCCCTTCATGGCCCTTAGTATAAATATCTAGTTATGAATCATTATATGTAGATATAATTTTTATTAAAGAAAACAATTAAGTGTATATCTAATAATGTATTACATATTCCTTAAAAAAATCTCCTAACATCCTGAGATGGAAAATCGCTAATGATATTATCAATATCAATTTCATCAAGCATGCTTTTCTCAATGCATAATGTTGCCACAAGTTGTTGTAACTCTTTGTCAATTTGTTTCATGCTGTCTCAGTCTAGTGCTGAGTTCATTCCAAGAGTTTATGTTGGTAATATGGTAAACACTAGCTGCATGTCCTTTCGGTCTCTCATTAATGTGCTTCCAATCACAAAACCCCTTATGCCCCAATGCACTCTTGCATTTGTTAGAATTGAAAAGCTTGTATCACAAAGAAAACACTTTTTTGCGTCTTTTGAAATAACTAACCATTTCCTGTCATGCACCTCTCCATTGCAATTATTTCTTGAGTAGTGAGTATATGAAAAATATCTTGAATTTTCATCCAAAGAATATTTAGTGTTTTCTTCTTCCCTCTTAGGCCCCTTTTCCACTAGGGTCTTTTACATTTGTGTCCTTAACTCGAATCCACTACTCACATTCGCCCCTAATTCAAAAGCCTGCTCAAAAATGCCCCTCCGCCATTAGGTGTCCTTATAGAAATGCCCTTCCGTGTTGTTTCTGTTAGGTCAAAGGCCTTTAACCGTCTACGAGACGTTTCTTGGACATTTTGCCCCTGCCTCCATGTGTCACTTACATGTGGGACACACTTAGGAAAAAATAAAAATAAAAACACTTTCTCTCACCCCCCTCTCTCTCTCACTTACATATGGGCCCAACTAATAAAATGAAAAATAAAACTTGATATGGGTCAGCCATTGTTCTATTATTTCTGAAACATTATTTACTGATTTATTTGAGGGTTGGACCCACTAGTCAGCTTTTGTGAAATGACTGTAATTAGAACTAATACAGGTTTAGGATAATATGGGATTAGGCTAACTAAAAACACGCCGGCGGCCACGCACGAAGACACGACGGTGATGTACGGGAGGCCGCCGGAGTAGTCGATTGGCTTCAAGATCGGGCTTGTGAGGCTGCGGGAGAGAAGCTTCAGTGGCCTAAGGTGGCCAGTGAATGTGGGGTGCCGGGGAGGATGGGAAGTTGCGAGCTTGAGCGGTGGCGACGGGAGGTGCTCGCCGGCAGAGTTGCTAGGGGAGAGAGGATAATCGGGAGCACGCGGAGGATGTTTAGGAGGAGATTTCGAAACTCAAGAACCCAAGGTAAGGCTGCAATGCTCACTGGTGGAGGAGATCGAGCGGCGGCGGCGTGACACCAGAGCTAGGGAAGACGAGGAAGGATTTGTCATTATTGGGCGGTTCAATCCAATTAATCACACTGGGTGCGGTGAGCTGGTGACCGAGCGCGGTGAGCTGGTGGAGGAGCGTGGCGAGCCAGCTCAAGTGGCGGTGCGAGGACCGATTCGCCAGTCGTCAGATGTAGTTCGCCGGAGACGAGGGAGAGGGCAGCGGAGCGCGGCGAGCTGCGAACCGGGCGTGGTGAGCTGGTGGAGGAGCATGGCGAGCCAGCTCCAGTGCCGGCGCGAGGACCGGTCCGCCGGCTGTCGGATGTAGTTCGCCGGAGATGAGAGAGATCACGAGGTCGGGAGACAGAGCGATAGCTTTTTTCTTTTGTTTATTTTTTGCTAGGCCCCACATGTAAGTTAGAGAGAGATGTGGGAGAGAGGTTTTTCTTTTTCCTTTTCTGGGCCCATATGTAAGTGAGAGAGAGAGGGGGGTGAGAGAAAGTGTTTTTATTTTTATTTTTTCCTAAGTGGGTCCCACATGTAAGTGACACATGGAGGCAGGGGCAAAATGTCCAAGAAACGTCTCGTAGACGGTCAAAGGCCTTTAACCTAACGGAAATGGCACGGAAGGGCATTTCTATAAGGTCACCTAACGGCAGAGGGGCATTTTTGAGCAGACTTTGAAATTAAGGGCAAATCTGAGTAGGTGGTTCGAGTTAGGGACAGAAATGCAAATGGCCCTTTCCACTAATATACCCCTCGAGTTATTGTCAAGATTACCCAAATTGCTTGGATCATAAATATCCACAGTAATAACCGGTACCTCATCAATGATACGTCTCCAACGTATCTATAATTTTTTATTGTTCCATGCTATTATATTACCCCTTTTGGATGTTTATGGGCTTTATTTTACACATTTATATCATTTTTGGGACTAACCTACTAACCGGAGACCCAGCCCGTATTGTTGTTTTTTTGCCTATTTCAGTATTTCAAAGAAAAGGAATATCAAACGGAGTCCAAACGGAATGAAACCTTCGGGAGCGTGATTTTTGGAACGAACGTGATCCAGAGGACTTGGAGTGCAAGTCAAGAAGCAGCCGAGGCGGCCATGAGGGTGGAGGGCGCGCCCCCCTATCTTGTGGGCCCCTCAGGCGGCCACCGACCTACTTCTTCCTCCTATATATACCCACGTACCCCGAAAACATCCAGGGAGCCAATGAAAAACATATTCCACCACCGTAACCTTCTGTATCCGCGATATCCCATCTTGGAGCCTTCGTCGGCGCTCCGCCGGAGGGGGAATCGACCACGGAGGGCTTCTACATCAACACCATAGCCCCTCCGATGAGTTGTGAGTAGTTTACCACAGACCTTCGGGTCCATAGTTATTAGCTAGATGGCTTCTTCTCTCTTTTTGGATCTCAATACCATGTTATCCCCCTCTCTTGTGGAGATCTATTCGATGTAACTCTTTTTGTGGTGTGTTTGTCGAGATCCTATGAATTGTAGGTTTATGATCAAGTTTGCCCTTTCTCACCTTGAGAGTTGGTGCAAACTTCGCCGGTGCATCCAAACCCCGTGATATGATACGCTCTAGCACACATAAACCTCCTTATATCTTCCTTAAAATAGCCACCATACCTACCTATTATGGCATTTCCATAGCCATTCCGAGATATATTTCCATGCAACTTTACAATGTTCCGTTTATCATCATGACACGCATTACTTTTGTCATATTGCCATTGCATGATCATGTAGTTGACATCGTATTTGTGGCAAAGCCACCATGCATAATTTTTCATACATGTCACTCTTGATTCATTGCACCATCCCGGTACACCGCTAGAGGCATTCATATAGAGTCATATCTTGTTCTAGTTTTGAGTTGTAATTCATATGTTGTAAATCAATAAAAGTGTGATGATCATCATTATTAGAGCATTGTCCCAAAAAGAAAAAAAAAGAAAAAAAAGAAGAAAGGCCAAAAGGAAAAAAAGAAAGGCCAAAGAAAAAAAGATAAAAAAAAGAAAAGAAAGGAACTAAAAAGGGGCAATGTTACTATCCAGGGAGCCAACGAAAAAGAATTTCCACCACTGTAACCTTCTGTATCGCGATATTCCATCTTGGAGCCTTCGCCGGTGCTCCATCGAAGGGGGAATCGACCATGGAGGGCTTCTACATCAACACCATATCCCCTCCGATGAGTTGTGAATAGTTTACCACAGACCTTCGGGTCCATAGTTATTAGCTAGATGGCTTCTTCTCTCTTTTTGGATCTCAATACCATGTTCTCCCCCTCTCTTGTGGAGATTTATTCGATGTAACTCTTTTTGCGGTGTGTTTGTCGAGATCCGATGAATTGTGGGTTTATGATCAAGTTTATCTATGAGAAATATTTGAATCTCCTCTGAATTCTTTTATGTATAATTGAGTTATCTTTGCAAGTCTCTTTGAATTATCAGTTTGGTTTGGCCTACTAGATTGATCTTTCTTGCCATGGGAGAAGTGCTTAGTTTTGGGTTCAATCTTGCGATGTCCTTACCCAGTGACAATAGGGGTTGCAAGGCACGTATTGTATTGTTGCCATCGAGGATAAAAAGGTGGGGTTTATATCATATTGCATGAGTTTATCCCTCTACATCATGTCATCTTTCTTAATGCATTACTCTGTTCTTATGAACTTAATACTTTAAGTGCATGCTGGATAGCGATCGATGTGTGGAATAATAGTAGTAGATGCAGGCAGGAGTCGGTCTACTTGTCACGGACATGATGCCTATATACATGATCATGCCTAGATAATCTCATAATTATTCGCTTTTCTATCAATTACTCGACAGTAATTTGTTCACCCACTGTAATATTTATGCTATCTTGACAGAAGCCACTAGTGAAACCTATGCTCCCCGGTTCTATCTTTTATCATATAAGCTTTCAATCTACTTTTATTTGCATCTTTACTTTTCCAATCTATATTATAAAATACCAAAAATATATTTATCTTATCATACTATCTCTATCAGATCTCACTTTCGCAAGTGGCCGTGAAGGGATTGACAACCCCTTTATTGCGTTGGTTGCGAGTTCTTTGTTTGTTTGTATAGGTGTGTGGGACTTTTGAGGAGCCTCCTACTGGATTGATATCTTGGTTCTCAAAAACTGAGGGAAATACTTACGCTACTATTGCTGCATCACCCTTTCCTCTTCAAGGAAAAGCAACGCAAGCTCAAGACGTAGCAATCAACACTAGCAAATTCTGCCACAGATGAATTAAATATGGACGGATGATCACTCACATTGGTATTATCCATGTTGATGTCAACATTATCTTCTGTAGGAGTATGACCATCATTTTCCTGTTTGGCACTAGTTTGGTCATCCGTAAGAACTATCGCCAACCCGTCTGGATTTCTTGAATTGCTCGTATGGCTCTTATGATTTATTAAGAAGGGATCCTTTCATGTCATCTGCCTCCTTTCTTTTTCTTTTATCACATCCGGGTGGATACTTTATACCCAAACCCAATATGGCGGTGCTGAAATTGAAGGGAACAATTAGGTTTTAAAATTAGTGCAATGCCAATTAACATATTGGATTAATTACAAAAGATCTTCATCTAATATCATGACAAAATCTGCTAGGGCATAGTATAGTACCTTCTCTCTGTAGTCAAATATGGCTATGTGCGTGCAATGATTTGATCACCCTGACAACAATTCCCTACTGAACTGTTCGATCGGCCGAGAATTTTGGAAATCAGGATTAGAAAAAGAAAAAACAGGAAGAAGAACATGCGAGGGCAGAAGGCGTGCACGAGGAGATGTACCTGCCGCAATCGTCGCGTCGTTCGTCGGGAGGCAGAGTTGAAGTCTTGAAGATGAATAGCGGTCAGCGAAACATGCAAAAGGGCAGGGAACGAGACGATCGAGCGATCCGAAGGAAAAGGAAATCATGCATGAATCGAGCGATTCCTTTCAAGTCATCTGCATGTACGTGCAAACATGGGCCAGGCCCATAATCTCTCATTTTCTTTCTTAGGCCTAGCACGCGAGTCATCAGAGGAGAGAGGCTGGGGCGTCGCTGAGTTTGGCTTCATTTTTTTCACTCGTAGTATATACCTGTACTGTACCCTACATACATGTACCTGGAGGGGGAGGCCTGACGTTTGGGGGCCCGGGACGGCCGCCCCATTCGCCCCCCCCCCCCACCCCACCCTCAGGGCCGGCCCTGGCCAGAAGGCATATTGCACTTGTTGATTTACGGTTTTGTAAGATCAAGTCCTGCCTGGTGCACCACGAGCCTAGCTCCTCGTCCACGAGTGGCTCGTATGCCGTCCTGTCCATGATCCTTCCCACCCAGTGCCAAATTTGTCTTGCAAAAACACAATCCAGAAGCAGGTGTTGAATGGACTCCTCTGCTTCACCACAAAGCGGGCAAGAATCCTGATGAGGCAATCCTCGATGAGCAAGCCCGGCTGAAGTCCAGCATCTGTTTTTGAATGCGAGCCAAGCGAAGAAATGGCACCGGAGGGGCGCGCGGGATCCCCAGGCGAATGCCGCCGTTGGTGACACCTCGAGCCCCATGAACCGGGCCGCATGTGCCAATCACGCTGAGAACTGGCCAATTTTTTCTCCCAGCTCCACCTAACAACATCTTACACACCAGTTGTCGTCTGAATCATCTCCACTCGTGACCAAAGCTGAAAGAATTGAAGCAAAGCATCCGACGAGAGGTCTGGACCAATGTCTCCCACCCAGTTGTGGTTTTCAAGCGCGCTCGTGACCGTCTTTGATCCTCTAATTCTAGGCGGGACCCTAGCATATATTAGAGGGACTAATTCGCACGCCCGATTGCCCTGTAACCACCTATCTTCCCAGAAAAGGGTGGATGTCCCATCGACCACTGATGTGCTCACTGTCGCCTGCACCAGTGCCAAGGATTCTTTGGGTACCTTAATTTGAAACTCGCTCCAAGGTCTGCCCTTGTCATATTTCTGCAACCACGGCCATCTGGCTTGAAGGGACTTGTTGAGCCACAACAGGTTGGGAATCCCGAGGCCACCGGCCCATTTAGGCCTACATACAGACTCCCAGGCCAGGGAGCAACTCCCTCTGTTTGCCTTCTTCTTCCCGCACCACAAGAAGCCATGGCAAATCTTGACTAGAGCTGAAATTGTTTTAGTCGGCAGGTCCAAGGCCATCATGGAGTCAACCGGAATTGCACACAACACCGACTGTATGAGCAGCAGCCGTCCGCTTTTTGGAAGCATTGCTGCCTTCCAGAGAGGTAACTCATCCCCCACCCTGTCCACGAGAGCCTGAAGTTGGGCTGTAGTTTGTTTCCTAAGTGCCAACGGCAACCCGAGGTATTTGCACGGGAATGGTGCAGCAGTGCAACCCAAGATATCAGTTACAAGTTGCATCTCCTCCTGAGAACATCGAATAGATAGCGACATGCTCTTGTTCATGTTGACTATCAACCCTGAAGCCTGCCCAAATAGCTGCATGATGGCATGACAAGTTCGTGCCTCTAGCTCATTTGGCTTGAAGAAAACGACCACATCATTCGCAAACATAGAGATTCATTGCCGTAGACCAGTTCTTGCCAGCTGTGTGAGTAGACCCTTATTTGTGACATACTGGAAGATAGCCCGAAGTGGCTCCATGCATAGTATAAAGAGCAAAGGGGACAAGGGTTCCCCTTGCCTCACTCCCTGACAAGCCAGGATTGGTCGCCCCGGTGTGCCATTCATCACAACTTGCGTTGACGAGGTTGCCAAGAGTCCACATATCCAAGATAACCACTTAACTCCAAAACCCATCCTCCGCATAACCTCCAGGAGAAAGGGTCATTTAACTGTATCAAAAGCTTTGGTGATGTCTAGTTTGAGCTGCACCGTCGGGTTTCTCATCGAATGCAATCGCCTCGCCGTACAGTGAACCATCATGAAATTATCGTGAAGAGAGCGACCTCGAATGAAAGCACTTTGATGCGGCCCCACCAGCCGTGGTAGATCCATCGCAAGCCTAATGGCCAAAACCTTGGCAAATATTTTGCCTGGTACGCTTATATGGCTTATTGGCCTAAAGTCTTTGATGTCCACCGCCCCATCCGTCTTAGGGAGGAGGGAGATTAGTGCTTTCTTGACAGATGCGAAGCCTCTCATGTCACCACAGTGAAACTGCTCAAGCGCCCTCATGAAATCTCCCTTGATGATCTGCCAACAGGACACAAAAAACCTGCCTGTAAAACCGTCCAGGACCGGGGCCTTGTCGAGAGGCACTGATTTGAGGACCTTTTCCACCTCTTCAACGGTGAAGGGCTCCTCCAGGTGCGTCAGATCCAGCCGTGGGAGATCGAGTTGATCTAGATCAACCGTGGCAAGCCGGGGCGTCGCCGATCCGGGCAAGCGTGAGTAATAGTCATCCACCACCTCCGCAATACTCTACTGCCCAGTGTATATGGCGCCATTATGATGCATCGTGGTGATCACGCTCTTCCGTTGTCTATGCCTTGCATGCTTCTGGAAAAAAAGTCGTGTTCGCATCGCCTTCCTTGAGTTGTAGTAACCGGGATCTCTGTCGAGCGATCGTACGCTCGAGAGAGCAAAGCCTCAAGAGCTTCCGTTTCAACAATTTCCGCAGACCGTGCTCCTGGTCAGATAGATGCCTGGTGTCCATAGCCTTATCGAGCCTCCTGATTACCTCCATCGCAATGGAAATTTGTAGCCGAATGTTCCCAATCCGACGATCACTCCATTGTTGTAATGCTTTCGCCGTAGCATGTAGTTTGTTATCCAAGGCGATGAAGGGGTTGCCATCGTCAGCAACAGATTGCCACGCAGCGCTGACCACGTCCTGAAAGCCCTCTACCTTGGGCCAGAAGGCCTCAAATCTGAAGCGATGGCCCAGCTAGAAATCCACGTCCAAGTCCACCAAAGGGGGGGAGTGATCCGAGATAGCCGAGCCCAAAGCTGTCAACAGATGGCGAGGGTAGATGTCCTCCCAAGAGTTGGACACGAGGTGGTCGATCTTCTCCAGGGTGGGACTTCTCCGCTCGTTTGACCACGTGTAACGCCTGCCATTTAGATACAGCTCCTTGAGCTCGAGCTTGTTCAGGAGATCTCAGAACCTAGCCATCATCCTCCGATTTATTGCGTTGTTGTTCTTGACCTCAGGATTCACTAACAAGTTGAAGTCGCCCGCAACCATCCAGGGTCCCACGTGCAGATCCCGAATGTCTCGCAGTTCCTGCATGAACTCCACCTTGTCTGCATCGCTTTGCGGACCATACACTCTCGTAAACCACCAAAAGGGCATACCCTCCTGCTCGAAAAGGGCACCCTAACAGCAGCTAAAGTAAACTCCCTTACTCGTCAAGGAACTGGAGTAACGCAAGTCAACTTAAAAGTAAGCCACCCTTAACGACGATCTGGTCTTCAAGTTGACTCCGTAGTCGGGTATATATAACCCGCGGAGCCACTTTTTTCCCAACTGCTACGAGGTGAACGCTATATAAACACCAGTTCACCCAGCCATCAACGCATCACCACAGCAATCTCTAGCTTGTTGCGAATTTGGAGAGCTAGAGCAACCAAATTAGCTGCTTCAACAATAAGCTTCCGCCCATGAGGTTCCCCTCTTCAGTGTTTGCGTGGGCTGCGGCGGTGCTGCTCGCCGTGGCCGCCTTCTCTGCGATGGCGGACGCGTCGCCTCCGCCGTCAAAGTTTCTGAAGGTTGGGTTCTACAAGCACACGTGCCCACAGGCCGAGTACATCGTGCGTGACGCCGTCCGCCGCGCCTTCGCCCGCAACCCAGGCCTCGCCGGTGGCATCATCCGCATGCATTTCCACGACTGTTTCGTCAGGGTAAGCAAAGATCATATATATATATATGCATGCCTCCACGTGTACATGCATGTACCTGATCTGACCGTTGGTTTTGTCTGGTTCGGCACGTGTAGGGTTGCGATGGCTCGCTGCTGATCAACTCGACGCCCGGGAACTCGGCGGAGAAGGATTCGCAGGCCAACAACCCAAGCATGCGTGGCTTCGAGGTCATCGACGAGGCCAAGGCAGCCCTAGAGGCGAGCTGCCCGCGCACCGTCTCCTGCGCCGACGTGCTCGCCTTCGCGGCGCGCGACGGGGCCTACCTTGCCGGCGGCATCAACTACCGCGTGCCCTCTGGTCGCCGTGACGGCCGCGTGTCTATCGCCGACGAGGTGCTCAACAACAACGTGCCATTCCCGACCGACGAGGTCGCGGAGCTCGTGGCCAGCTTCAAGCGCAAGGGGCTCTCCGCTGACGACATGGTCACGCTCTCCGGCGCACACACCATCGGTCGGTCCCACTGCTCCTCCTTCACTCAGCGCATCCACAACTTCTCGGGTGATGCCGGTCGGACCGACCCGTCCATCGACAGGTCTTACGCAGAGGAGCTGAAGCGTCTGTGCCCTCCGTCGACGGACGACGTGAGAGACCCCACAGTGGTGCCGCTGGACCCGGTCACGCCGGGGGAGTTTGACAACCAGTACTTCAAGAACGTACTGGCGCGCAAGGTGCCGCTCACCTCCGACCAGACACTGCTCACCAGTCCCCGGACCGCCGGTATCGTCGCGTTCCACGCTGCCGTGGAGAAGGCATGGCAGGCCAAGTTCGCTGTCGCCATGGTCAAGATGGGCAAGGTGGAGGTTCTCACCGGTGAAGAGGGGGAGATCAGGGAGAAGTGCTTTGTCGTCAACCACCACTAGTCAATCATTCCAAAGTCATTCAAAGCATATAGCTAATTTAATATACTTGTATGTCCGTCGATCGTAGATCATACTTGTAGTTGTTCGTGTATGTAATTTGACTTTCCGTAGTAATTTTTTGTTAGATGTTTGTGTATGTCAAAAAGAGTGGTACTGCATCAGAAAGAATAATTATTGTGTATGGGTAAGAATTGTTTTTTGTATCTTTACAGTACAGTGTCGGCTGCTTTATTTTTGTTTTCAGGGTTAGTGCTTCATTAGCACGAGCAAGCAAGAATGGAGAAGATCGATTCTGCAAAAGAAAAGAAAATAGGGGCATGCTTCAGTTCACTCCATTTTTAAAAAGGGATAAGTATATTTTTTCGTCCCTAATTTCTTCAAAAATATAGAAATGATCCCTCAACCCCAAAACCAGCAAACCGCAGTCTCTTAATTTTTAAAACCGGATAAATATAGTCCCTCATACCACTATGACTGTTTTTCTGCTGACGTGGACTGGTTTTTGTTTGTAACAGTGTGACCAGCCTGTTAGTGGTCGAAACTTGAACAGTATGTGGTGTAAAAAATAAAACACGCGCAAAAAATATATTGTCGGTCGACTGACTCAAACAGGGCACCTCGTGCAAAGTGCAAGCATGGGCTAGGCACCCAGCGAGTAAGCTTTTTTGTGGAGACGACAAATACATTTTATTTATTATTTATCAAAACGCACCTGACATGATAATGGATAGAAATAGAATTCAGCTTTATTAAAAGTTTCATATATCCTTATACTGAGAGATACATTATTGTTTTTCTCTTATACTCGAACACAGAATGCTGGTGCATACGAGTTAGCTATTAATAAATTAAGAAAAATGAGTAAGAACCACTGCATTATTTTATCAATTTTGACATTCGTATCTTTGTTGTATAGATTCTTACACATCAATATAGCTACTTCATTGTGCACATGAGTAAAAAAAAAGCATATGTGCAGAGGACTGAAACTGAAAAAAACAAGAAAAATAAATCGCTTTTAAATGAGTTAATATTATTGTACAGCGAACATGCTTAATATCTGCAAAACTACAAAAGATTTTATAGTTGTCTGTGTAATACTACATAGAATCCGTGGTGTGGTGGTTACCTACTGATATGGCGCATTTTATATTAAGCTATTATTATTTCTTCCTGAGGGTGACAGGTGGGACCCTGCACATTTGTACACGCTGATGTGACGGTTCAGCCTGTACGATGTATCTGATTTTAGTCGAAACAACGCCCGGAAAAGTTGGATCACTCGAGGCGATCAGGGAGGCGACTAGGGGTCCCTTGCGCGTCGCCGGTGACGCCGTCGGTTCCCTCTCTCTCCGTCGGCCGCTCCGGCGGCGGGAGGAAGGGGGAACCTCGGTTCTGTTCACTAGGTGGGTGTGTGGTAGGGTTAGGGTTGAGGGAGACGCTGCCGAGGCCGTTGCGGTGGTGTCGTGTCGGGATAAGTTTCTCCGGGCTCCGTTTGCGGTCAGGCGAGGCTTTTGCTTTCGTCTAGGAGCCAGCGGTGTTGGGGATCCCCGGATCTCGTCGAGGTCGCGGGCTATGGTGGTTGGTGGTTCATCGGCACTGGCAGTTTGGATCCTCAGATGGGCGATGGAGGTAGGGAGACGAAGACCTTTCTTCTTCCTTGTTGGTACGATTTGCTGCTGGTGTTCTTCTCCTTCCTCTGCGCTGATGCTGGTGGGAGATCCTGCTTTGCCCGGGCGGATGGCCCGGCCGCGGTGCCAGACTGGTCGGATGACTCGAGATCTCTTCCTTCCGGAAGGGACACTTTTCGCGGTACTCAAAGCCAAAGATGGCGACGGCTGTTGCAGGTGTGTTGGATTGATGTCCATGCCCTCTCAGTGCTGGTGTCAAGAAAAGAGGAAGCAGCGTGGCGGCAATTGTACCGTGGTCGAAGATGATGACCTGTTTGCGACTGGTTGCAGATCCTTCTGCTGCAGGGGTCTTCTCTCAAGATTCAGAGATGATGACACAAGGCTCCGGAGATCTTCTTGTGTTATGGTTGTTTTAGGGTACTCTAGGTGTTCATGGTCCTTTGTTTTTGCGTTTCAGTGTGCTTGTAAGGGTCACCTACTCTGTACTGATTCGTGATTTGAATGAACAATTTCTTAAAAAGAAACTCCACCTCAGGAAAAAAATTGTCAAAACGGTATGAGGGACTAAACTTATTCGGTTTGAATAGTTAAGAGACCAAATTTTGCTGGTTTTACAGTTGAGGGATCATTTTTATACTCTTTTTTTAGATCATCATTTTTATATTCTTGAAAGAGTTGAGGGATGAAAAATATACTTTTCCCTTTAAAAAATATTAAAAGGGTACTTGTGTCTTTTTGTTTGATCAGAGTTGGTTTGATTAATTTAAATTTACGAGAGGTCCTCCAAAATAGATAGGTTACGTTTTAGTCAGTCCTCGTAGGGGTGGCACTCAGACCGATGGTGATGCTTCTTCTTCAAGTGAGTCTTTCGTACTTGGATCCTTATCAAGTACGTCTGTCAGGATGGATTGGACGGAGCTCCGGCATAGGTTCCTACCAGCTCCTCGGGGTTGCAAGGTTACAGTTTCTCATTGTGCATACAGAACGACGAGATTTGGTGTCGGGTTCTTCAGAACCATGTAAGGGTTCAACGACGACGATTGCAGCTTCAGAGTGTTGATCCTTAGAGGCACGTGCACGAAGACTTCCTATAAGATTGGGTCTCATGACAAGGTCGGGCCGGATGTGGTATGTGAGCGGAGATCGCAGCGCGTCAGCAGCTCATTTTGGCGGTGGTGGTCGGTCAATGGTCTAAGAACGTCGATGTCATTTTTATTATGTTTGGCGTGCTTTGTACTTCTGACGAACTCTTAAAATAGGATTGAGTCTTTTTCGTTGGAAAAAAGGAGAGCCTCATTCTTATAAGATTAGGGTTTGTAACCGGATATTCAATGCATCTTGGCGTGGCAAACTATATGGTATTATCATTATGATTCTCTTTTACTTGATATTTATGTTTGGTTGTGATCCAAATGGTAAGATGTGATTATGACTAGCGCCTACTTATATATTCGCAAAAAAAGACTAGTGATTATTTTTATAATTATGTATGGTTACTTTGATGACTAATTACGAGGTTGATTATCAACAATCTCTACTCCTAAAAGGGAAGTTGGTAGTCTCGTCTCACTCTCTACAACCCCTAGGCAAACACTATATTACGCCCGCAAGCGACTTACAGGCGACCTTTCGCTCAAGCGCACTGAATTTGGACTAGCTCATTTGACGCGTGCATTAGCTCAATCAAATCGGCACTTTCCCAAAATAAAATTATGCATTAAATCATTCAAATCAAATCTTTTGAAAATCTCAACTAAATTTAAACTTCACATGCCTTCCATTACACATACCCAAATCAAATCAAATCATACCAAAACGTCAACTATAATCAAATTTGGCCAGGCATTTGAAGCATGCACGCATTTTTTTTCTTTTTTTCTATGTTTCGTTTTTCTTTTTCTTTTTTCGACGACCAATCTATTATTTTCTTCTCGGCATCTTATTTACAATTAAAGGGGAGTCTACGACGGTGATGGTACGTCAGTATGTCGTTTGTTGGTTCGTTCATCCATCCCGCCCGCCTGCCCATAAGAAAATCATCATTCAATCTATCGTGTTCCCGTAAGAAAGTTTCTCCTAGAAAATGAAGACGTGATCTGATTTTGAATGCATGATGCAATGCACTGCCTAAAAGGAGGGCCGCCTCCCCCACCAGACTTCACGACGCCTCCTTCATGTCTAATGTCAAACCGCGTTCTACCTTCTGCCATTCTCCAGCAGAAGTCGCATCCCTACAAAGCCAACAGGAGGGCTGCCTCCCAGTCGCTGGTCCTCCGTCATCGTCTTGGACTCCTCCCCGCACCCCGCTAGTGCGATATCGGCTGCCTTGCTTGCACATGTCAACATCGACCTCACTTCTCCCGTGGCGGATCTCGACCCCATTGTTGTCGGTGTCGTCTTCAACATTGACGGTGAAGGTGGTCCCAAGCATGATGAGGCCGAAAAGTCCCGGTATGGTCTCCTCAGCCGCCACCCTTCCTCTCGCGCGTGGCCACCACACCTGTTGGGAAATGTAGTAGAAAACAAAAAAACCACACTTACGATCACCCAAAATCAATATGAAGATGCATAACGGGTTGGGATCACGATCGTTACCGTCACCTAGTTGCAGCGGAAGAAGAACGTGTCGATGTAGATCGTACTAGGAGTCCCTCGAACCGTCTATGAATGATCCCTCATACCACCCACGAATAGTCCCTCGAACCGAACACCGAAAGCACGGCCTCTCTACTTAGTTGCAAGCGTGCAACTTTCATGATCCGGCAGCGCTTTGCCGTCTAGAGCAAATCATCGCCGGAGAATTACAGGGAGAAGATTACAACCACACTGGATTATCCTAGCTCTAATTAGTCAACTAGGACAAATAAGAACTAGAACTAGAAGAACTAGATTAGACTCCAAGACTTGTATATCCAATAGAGCAAAAAAAAACTAGTGTATATAGGTTGGAGGAGGATGAGAGGGCAGCCACCAAAGGGGGAAAGTCCCCCTGTGGGGCGCCGGCCACCGGGTGTGGGGAGGGGGGGAGTTTGACTCCTCCCCTAGTCCAATTCGCCCCCCCCCCCCCCAATATGGCAAGGGGGCGCCACTTCCTTATGGGCCCATAACTCCTTTCACCTCTTGGCCTTTTAAGTCCCGTTGATATTCAAATTAAATATAAAATGTTCAAAATACTTCTAGACCATTTTTAATATATTTTAACATCTTCAGAAATATTTTCCACCTATATATAATACCCGGTATTACCCGACACTGAAACCCTTCAGATCACCCTGAAACGCTTCTAGATCCTCTCGGAACTATTCCGAATATTCATGAAATAATTAAACAAATATATTATCATGGCTCCCATCCTGCTAACACTCAGCAGATCATGATTTCCTTAAACTTGTGACTCCATAGGTTCGGTAAGTCACAGACATGGACGAAATTGTTTGTTCAATGACCGATAGCGGGACCATGGACATCCAGATTGGTCCCTGTGAGTACATGAATGATACTCGAGTGAACTTTTGGTTATCATGTGATGTTTATTTTGCTTCCTGATACTTCATAAAACCTGAGATGCAGCGGTATCCTCCTAGGTCGTGACTATGCTCACTATACCAAAATCCTTGTTACCAGTTTTGTTCTTCTTTCTCGTTATTGTGTTTCGGCATCCCTGTGACGAATTCACCTGTGTCTGGCTAGACAATGATTTATGCCCTCGCAATAGAGGGCCCTAAAAATATCTTTGCATCGTTGGAGGAGCAAATCACACTCTTGAGCTATCCGGTCACTTGTCAAACTTTCCGATGAACCTGTAAGTTATCGTTATGATCACCATGTTACATGTGATGTTTGAGAAAGCCCAGAACCCAATGTACCGTAAGAAGTGACCACACTACTCTCGTGGTCTAAGGAGCAATATCATACATTAACACTCCGTGTTATTACAATCGAATGCAGACGATATTAACTCAATTCATAACAAACAAGATTGGGTCGATTCAATATGAACGTTCTTCCAACGTCATAATCTCAATGTTGTTTTAGGATCATCGTTACACTTAACGATCCTAAGATCCGGAAAACGTGATCATCAATAACACTTGAGCTAGTCCTAGAGGCGAGACTAGGAACCTTTTATTTACCGTTTATCATTCCAAACTTGCATATGAGTTTTTCACGGAATCACATATTCCACAATCATAGCAGTTATAGCACATAATATAAACTCTTAACTATGAATATTGAAATATAATAATACAAATATTATTGCCTATAAGGCATATTTTCAACAGTCTCCCACTTGCACTAGAGTCAATAATCTAGTTGCATGTTTTTATTAACACATATGGCTATCCGGTGTTACTCATGCTTTGCCAGTGGTAGAGCCTCTGTCACTGAGTTAATGGCAGTGGTATTAACTTTAGGTTTCTAAATAAGCATATGCTAGTGATTTTTTCGCAAAAAAATGTTTTCTATAAAGTAATAGATTAGTGACATCGGTATTACCCTTACAAAAGAAAATAATATTCAAACTAAAACAAAATCACAATATGAAATAAAAACTAAAACAAAATCAAAAAGTAAAGTTTTCTATGGAAGAATGAATTCATGGCATTGGTATTACCCTTTCAGAAGAAAGTAAATAAAAAAACTAAAACAAAATCAAAATAATGAAGTTTTCTAAGAAAGAATGAAACCCTTTAAGAAGAAAGAAGATGAAAAAGAAAAACCTTTAAAACTTGCACACAACTTTGCGCTGAAATTGCACATTTTGAAATATGTAAAGAATAAGCATCTAATAGTGCAATTTCACATTCTACTATAATTTACACACATATTATTTAAAACTTGCATTTATACTTACACAAAGCAAGAAATAACTATTTCTAAGAAAGAATAAATTAATGGCATTGGTATTACCCTTTAAAAAGAAAGAAAATGAAAAAAAGATAAATTTTACACATAAATTGCACGTTTTCACAATATGCAAGAAAAATCATGTAATAGTGGAATTTCGCAAAAAAGATGTTTCCTAAGAAGTAATGAATTAGTGGCATTGGCATTACCCTTCAATAAGAAAGAAAATGAAATACAAAAAAATCGAAACAAATAAGTTTTATAAGAAAACATGAACTAGTGGCTTTGTTATTACCCTTTAAGAAAAAAAATTGAAATAAAAACTAAAATGAAAACAAAATAATGAGGTATCCTATGGAGGAATTAATTAGTAGCATTGGTATTAACCTTTATGAATAAAGAATAGTTTAAAGAATCTAATACGAACAATGAAAAAATTTGCACAATATATACAAAAAAATTAAAATGTGCAAGAATAGGAATATAATATTGTAATTAGTGACATTTGTATTACCCTTAAAGAAGAAAGAAAATAAAAAAACTAAAACAAAATCAAAATAATGATGTTTCCTAAGGAAGAATGAATTAGTGCTTTTGTATTACCCTTTAAGAAAATCAAAAACAAAATCTAAAGCAAAGAATGAAAAAATTTGCACAGAATATACAAAAATATACTTTTAAAATAGGCAAGAATAAACATATGATTGTGGAATTTTTGCAAAAAAGTAAATTTCCTACAAAGAAATGAATTAGAAGCATTGATATTAGCTTTGAAGAGGGAAGAAAATAAAGCTAAAACTAAATTTAAATAATAAAGTTTTAAAAAGGAGAATGAATTAGTAGCATTGATATTGAAAGTGCGTTATATCGACTAGAGGGGGTGAATAGGCGATTTTTATGAATTCTTCACTGAGGAATTTGCTGGTGAGGAAATTCCTAAATGAAGAACTACTAGCAGCGGAATAAATACTCAAATGTAAACATAACAGAACACAAGCATGGTCATTATAATGGAATGAAGACAAGCATAGAGAACATAAAGCGTAAACACAGGATAACACAGAAAGAAGACGGACAGACTGAAGAAATTGAACTGAGGAAATTGAGAAAGTCTTCAGTCAAAGTCTTCAAACAGATATGAGCAAGCACACCACAACAGGGATGAGGAAATGAAAGTGTTGAGGAAATAGAACCAGTAAGCTTGATGAAGACAATGATTTGATAGACCAGTTCCAACTGCTGTCTCAGTTGTACGTCTGGTTGGAGCGGCTGAGTATTTAAACTCGAGGACACCCAGTCCCGGACACATAGTCCTCACCGTATTCTCCTTGAGTTAAGGTTACACAGACCTCGCCCAATCACTCGTGGTAAGTCTTCAGGTGACTTCCGGACCTTCACAAACTTGGTCACTCGGCGATCCACAATTCCTCTTGGATGCTTTAGACCTTGACGCCTAACCGTCTGGAAGAAGCACAGTCTTCAAAGGTAACAAGCGTTGGATCCACGCAGGATCAATCTCTTCAGTGATGCTCAATCACTTTGGGTTTGAAGGTGTTGGGTTTGGGTTTTCCTCACTTGATGATTTCCGCTCAAAGTCCTCGGAGGATGGGATGCTCTCAAATGACAAGTGTCAGTTTCTCTCGGAGCAGCCAACCCGCTAGTGGTTATAGGGGGCGGTTATTTATAGCCTAGGAAGCAGCCCGACATGATAAGACATAAATGCCCTTGTCTGATATGACCGTTAGGTGGGTAGATATTTTGGGACAGCTGGCGCATAGCACAGCAACGGTCGAAATATTTGACTCTCAAATTCTTTAGGGCTATCATGTTCCTCACTGTGTAGGCAATCCGCACTGGCGAATTCCTAACTCCTCAGTCAGAACAAATTCCTTAGAGACCAGAAAAACTTCGTCTCTGTCACTGAAGAATATGACTGAACTGTATGAGATTTATAATGGCTTCACTCGAAGGGATTGATAGGTGTAGGATTTGAGTTGAGCATCACATAGAAATTTTTCCTTAGTATTTCCTCGACCCCTTTTAACAGTACGGTGTTTCCTATGACTCAAGAAAGAGAAAATGAAACTATAAAAATAAAAGTCTTCACGCTTCATGTTCCTCGAATGATTGCCAAGTCATCAAGGTTACACCAATTTCTTCACTTTCAAAGTCTTCAGAAAGTCTTCAGAAATCCAAAGTCTTTAGTTGAAGAACTTCATTTTAGGGATCGGCTTTCTCTGTAAATATCAAACTCCTCATAGACTTATAGACCTGTGTACACTCACAAACGCATCAGTCCCTTAACCTATAAGTCTTCAATAAACAAAAATCAGTAAGGGGCACTAGATGCACTTACAGATATTACCCTTTAATAAGAAACAAAACAAAAAAACTTGCACACCACTTTGCACTGAAATTGCACTTTTTTATATGTAAACATTAATCATATATAATAGTGCAATTTTTGCACTATAGTATTTGTTTGTATATTTACACTCACCCAACATTTCAAAAATACCTACAAAAGAAAATTTAAAATTAATTAATAAAATTGAATAAAAAAATAAAGGCATAAACAGATAAAAACAAAGAGGGAAATGGGAAGGCTAGGTCGCTCCTAGTAATGGACTTTAGCCCATTAAAGAATTGACTTATCCAAATATGTGGTCAGTCAATTTAGTACAGCCCAAACACCTCACAGAACAAACCAGAAAAAAATATAGCAACATGAACCGCAAAGCAAGATCAACGACACACAAAATTGACTCACCTAAACTAAAATTTCAGGGACTTACATGTAGCTTTTTTGAAAGGAAGATGACTCCCAGCCTCTACATCTGGGAGATGCATGCACCCATTTTATTAATTATTCAAAAAGACCTTACAAAGTAGTACGTCGGGTAGTCTGAAGCCACCATCTTAACAACATTTGTCGCTACTTTTATCCACTTGATAAAGGGGTGCCAATAGTCCGAGCCTAATACCAGACAGACATCACACAAATGCCTAATATCTAAAGCCGGATGCCCCAACCAAGCCACGTACTGGGTTTGGGGCGCAAATCGGTGCGACGCACTTTCATAGGTCATCGCCGCCGTCTTCCACTAATCCATTTTTAGAGCAGGAACTAACGCATCAACCTTGGCAGGCCTGCCATCGACGCCCCAACGGCGCCAGACAACGCCTCCTCCCTGCGCGCGTCCATCATCACACATCAGTCGCTGAGGCCCTGCCATGCCACACCGCCGTGACTCCATGTCGTCGATGCATCACATGGAATGCCACTCCACCACTGAAACCGTCCACTAATCCCTCAAGCCAATGCACACCTCCAAGAATGATGCCCCCAAGGAGGGAATGACACAAGTGCGTCGCCATCATCGGATCGACTGATCTTGGGTTTCCTTCGGAGGTAGCGGAAGGAATTGGGAGCTTCACCTTGATGATGCTTTCAAGAAGGAAATGACGCCGAGGGCGTCACCATCACCGACTCCAGCCACCGGCCAGAGACCAGGTTTTCGCCCGGATCTGTCCCATGAGCATCCAACCGACAACACGTGCAACGTCCAGACCACCTTCAAAGCCCCAGATCTAGCCACCCAGATCCGGCCACCATCCACAACAACACTGCCACTATGGGAGCCCTGGCACACCGTCCACTGCCTGCGTGTCCCACCACTGGAGCATGGGAGGAGGAACACCACGCCATCTTGCCAAACCGCGAGAGCCGCCGAGAGGAATCCCGCGCGCTCGTCACCATCGTTGACCCGACCCAATCCGGAGCCAAAGTCACCAGATCGCCGACGCAGATCTGCCTTGGACAAGGACATCGCCACGCCATGCCGCGCGAGAGGCCTAGACTTCATCTGCCACCACCTTTTCTAGGGCTACCGCCCCAGATCACCACCACCATGAAGTCCTCCACGCCGCCGCATCACCCACACAGGCACCCCATGCCGGCGAGCCGCGGCGCCCTTTGCCACGCCCAAGCCCGACGAGGCCGGCCCGCGTCGCCCCATCGCGCGAGGGGAAGAAGATGCTCCGTCGGCGCTGGTGCCGGTCGGGCTTCGCCCGGCCGTGCCCTTCGGCTGCGGCAAGGGAGGAGGAGGAGGCGATCGCGGCGCAGATCGAAAGCCAATTGAAGAAAAAAAACTAGTATGTACTACTCCCTCCCTTCCTACCTTGGAGGCTAGTCTACAGTCTACAAGGCAACTGATATCACTACAATATCTAAGCTCCCTTGAATGTAAGGGCTGTGAGCGCTCCGGGGCTGAGAGGGTCAAGTGAGCATGTTGCTTATTCTTTTTAAAGAACTACTTAAATTTTAATCATGGTCTTTTATTAAAAATAGGTATTATTTTTCTTGATCACAGTATAATCGAACTCACTCACATACACGAGCATACACTCACCCCTATAAATGCACGCTTGCACACCTTACCCCTATGAGCATTTTTGAGAGACTAGGACGACACATCATCTTAAGATTGATGCAGTCGGCACAGACACCTTCGTAGTTGGTGGGATGTCTCCTCCTACTGACACACACCGCCGAAAGGCCTGAAATAAATCCAAAAAAATGCGAACACCAATGTAAAGTCTGAGACTCTGGTGGCAGGAAATAGCAATGCCTACCTAACCATAGTACGTATTGTTTACGGTCTGGGCCAACCATCCAACTACGTGTGTCCAACACTTGATGTGTTACGTGTCACTTACTCCCTGAACTAAAACCATGACATTTATTGTAGATCAGAGGGACTACTTTTTTGCGAGAAGAAAAAGGTTTACACGTCGCTCATGTACATCAAAGTGATGTATCATAGCATAGTGGCACGGTCACCGCCAGTTTGTCCTATCACCACCTCCTCTATGTCACATAGCTGCATGGGCACCGTCAGTCCACCACCACGCCGCATGCCCCGCCCATCTCTCTATATTTCTCCCCTTCTGTCATGGCAGTATGCCTGAGCCATCACCGCCTCTTCCGCACCACACGGTTGCACAGGCACCCAGCCCTTCACCTGCTCCTCCGCATCATATGGTTGCACGGCACCGCCAGTCCATCACCGCCTCATCCGCACCACATGGTTGCACGGGCGCCCGTCCCACACCGCCTCCTCCACACCACAAGACTGCACGGGCTTTGCCTGTCCACCACCATGCTGCACACCCCACCCATCGCTCCATCTTTCTCCCCATCTTTTATGCGGTAGTTAACTTCCAATGACAACGACGCTCGGGGCCTGGAGACGATTGTCGTCTTCGAACTTGGTCACCTTCATCAACATGCCATGGCCCACAAGGTCTGCAGTACAACTCCTGATACCTCCTTCCTCTCCCTTTGTCATCCTTTCTTTGGCAGCCTGATTCAAATTCAATCTCGCTTGCTTCGGTGTTAAACAAGTAGCAGATTATACGGGGATTTTATCTCATTGTGTAAGGCTTCAATTTAAAAACCTCATGCTTCACTGCTTGAGTACATCTCTGTGCTTGTGGATTAACAACCTCACGCAGTTTATACATGGCATGTTTTATGCGACCTCTGTTCCATGATGTAGTGCATATTAGTTTTTCAAAAGTCAAAGATGTACATTTGACCAAGTTTCTAGAATAAACTATCAATATTTGAAGTACTAAATAAATAAGCTATAACAGTACATGTGCATGTTGATTTTTTTAACTTGGTCAAACATTGGTACGTTTGACTTTTCAAAACAAAGTATGTACTATATTTTAGAACAGAGGGAGTATTAATTAGCATATCGTTCCACGCCTAAGGAGCATGGTCTCTGGGTTAGTTATGTACACAGCTGATGATAACTAGGTTTTTCTGTGAAGATAATTTGCTTAATATTGTCACTGGGTCACTTATGTACACGGCTGATCAGACCTTATTAATGCATCAATAATATTACATTCAAATGAAATGAGATCAATCACTTGTACTATTATCTCTCTATCCTCCATTTCCATCTCTTCCTCTTAGAAGCTGCTATAAACATGCTTCATTCCCTTTCCTGTCGTTAGTCTATGCAAATCATTGCTTTTATTTCGAATATGTTCTTTCTATTTCGATTCTAACTACGCATATGAATGATCAATATTGAAAACCAAAAGCCATATACTTTGGTGTTGTGTTGCAACTTTCAAGTATTTCTCACTTTCACTTCCCTTTTACCATTATTACGGACCTTTATTGTTGGTGTTTTGCGTTATTTGTCTGTGACCAAAGTAAGTTATGAAATATTGGTTGGTCAAATCATAGAGTTGTATGATTGTTCTAGATGATACTACAATCACAAGCCTCAGTTATGCATTATCATCATTTTGAATTAGTTTTGCAGATTTACATTATCATGTCCATCCAGCACTACGGTTTAACCCTGCAGGTCCGTGACATGTTTAACGCCAACAACTACTTTGGATATGTTTTTGACAGTGCTGCTAACATACCATTTTTACGAAGGACAATAGTTGTAAAAAAACCGAGTAATATCCTATCAAGTAAATGATGATGTATCCTACCAACTAGACATGCTCTGCAATGCAATAAAGAGTGTTCTGACCCTAAAATTATGGAAGCGAAAACACAAAAGGCCCATGAAATAAACAACAACCCCCGACCCACAAACAGAGCAGCAAGAAATCTATTTGTGAATTAACAATCAAACAAATAAATGGTAGAAAAGTAGAACGGCGCAGCAAGGCGCGCGTATACTTCTAGTAATATAAGGACTCCGGTTGATTTGATCAATCACTGGAGCAAGGAAAGAATTTGACGTGGTAAAAAGTTGACATGTTTCACGTTGTTGTTAATTGGTGGTCACATAAATTAGCAAGTTAAGACGCGTAGGCGTGTGTACTGTGTACTCTTCTAGCTGCTGCCACCTTTGAAGAATAGTGGCTGCATTTATAGTAATAACCATATATCTAATCGATCAATCAATGTAATTGAAAAGATGATGTTATGAGTTTTGACTAATGTGCATGCAAGCTCAAGGACAAACTAAAACGAAAGAGATCCACTCGTAAACAATACACATCGCTACAAACAAGGGTAGAACTTCTAGAAGAAAAACATAAACGATTCGTGTAGATCATCCAAACTAGCACGACTTTGGCCCCGGGCATCCAGCGCGATTAAAAAGACCGTGTAAAGAATTAGTCTCAAAAGCTTTTCTTTTTCGTTGAAGAAGTATACACAGGTAACATTCATTCCCACATCCCTTCACTTTTGGTTGTTAACAACTCTGATGTGTGTCAGATGATTAATTGTCTTGTTAATACTACAAAGTTTGAGTACCATTATGCACATAGTGACGCACTGCAATATTGCCGGTAAATACTGTATATTTGCATGTCGGTGGAGATCGACGGAGCTAAAGATCATATTAGATTGGCGTGCATACACACTCGTACCTTCCTCAGAATTTACAACCCGGAGCAAAGACATTTTCTTGGTTGCAGGAATTGTTCTCGTCATCGTCATCAGGATAGATAAGCTTACTGAACCCTTGGTCGCACTTATAAACTTACGTAGAGCGATAACGTACATACTATCTCATCCTCGCCTGACTTCATATATTCTCCCTCCGTTCAAAAATATAAGATGTTCTAACTTTTTCTAAATCAGGTGTATACAGACACATGTTAATGTGTCTGTTCACCCATGTTAGTCCATATATAGTCTATATTAAAATATCCAAACATTTTTGTATTATTGAACGGAGGGAGTAACATTTTGCTCCATAGAATCCAAAAAGGATCAAGTTTCTTGTTTCAAAAAAAAAAGGATTGGGTTCGACTATCAAACTAAAGTGCACATTTCTAGTTACTACCGCATCCAGTTTTAGGCTAAGTAACCTGTGATTCCGGTTGGATGGGGTTTAAGAAACATTCAAACAACTGAGAATGAACAAGGAACACTGTATGCTTTTGTTACATGCATGTACGGAGTAGGGCAGATTCATGTGTGCTGCGTGCCAATGAAATAATAACTAGTTTTGCTGCGGTTAGGTGGATCAGTTCATGGAAGCTGCTATTAAAGCCACACGACGACGATCTAGTATTTGTTCTTGACTCGTTATAACACGCGGCGGGGGCGCCATTTTTCCCAACTGCTACACGGTGTGATTGCATGCACAAACACCAATCGGTCGGTCCGTCAACCCATCTCCACATCGACCAATTATATATGATCACTAATTTGCTTAAGAATCGCACAAGTAACCTTCACACAATGACACAATCTGTTACGCTAGTGATTGCGTTGCAGATGCAAATTTTGAGTAACATTAAGCAGATAGTGACAGTTCAGGCACATTGTCCGCGACCGTGTATTTATGTTCCAAACGGAGACCCAGTCAGAGAGACATGATACTCTACTTTTTTACCTACAGCTCCATGGAGTATAAAGTATACTTCGCACTAACCGAAAGTATAGACATTTTCTTCGTCCTCGGGATTGTTTATTATAGAAATGTATTGTCTGAGATCTCTTTGAACCCCAGTTATGCTTACATACATCGACAAAAAAAATTGCATTCCCTTCTCTCGGTAATTTGTCATCTGACACGATGTGTTGCATTGCATGATGCATGCCGAATACGGCTGGTCCGTTTGTTAACAACACTGGATGCAACGAGGTTCATGGCTATCGGAAGAATGTCGTGTGTTTCACCTAATTTAAGGCGCCATGTCGCTCTACAGGCACGTCCACGTTGTTTTGAAGACATAGGAGTGTCAAACATGCCCATATAGACTAAATTTGGAGAAACATGTTGCTATAAATCAGAGGGCATTTTTTGCAATTACAGACACCTGTACTAGAGTTCTAGATCAGATGCAATCTAATTTCAAGTTGTTGAGAGATTTATAATATTGTGTGTTCCGCTTGAGATATGTGAAGCTTGTGTGTGTTGCATGCATCACTGCAACAGCAATTTGTAAGTTGCCTGAATTTGCAATTAAGGTAAGTCGATTTCGTGGGAGAAGAAAGAGCAGGCGAGGCGGAGCTCTAAGGCGAGTCAGGAACAAGCTGGAGTCAGAGACGATGCAGCTTGTGTGGATTGACAATGTCCTTGCCCAAGGTTGGCACGGGGCAGCGAGCGGAGCAGGACACTGCAGGAGGAATAGCTCAAGGAGGCCGATCCGAAAAATTGACTTACACAAAGATATCAGGCGACTTACCAATTGTGGGTCCCATAATCCACCGGATTTGTTAGTTCATGGACAAATAAGCGATTTACTTTACTTCCGCCGTCCATATACATATGTAGGATTTAATGCGTTTTTTGAGAGTGCCTTTGACTATTGATAAGATATATGTAGGGTCTAATGTGTTTTCGAGTGCCTTTGACTATTGATAAGATTGGAAGAAAGGATATATGCTTCTGTTCTGTATCCTTATCCCTTGCAATCACGAGAACCTAGCAATGAGATTTTGTCCTTCCACTTCAATCATAAAAACATGGTAATAAGATTTTTTTTTTTTAGAGAGCACAACTACATGACCACTTGCGGGTTGCGGCATTGCCTACCTCCACAACAGCTCTCACATCGTTTCACTAGTTCTCTTGCTCCATCCATTCTCAGACGATCAGACCCATAAACAGTAGTACTTGGCCATCCAAACCATAGCCGACTCTCCTCAGAAATGCAACGAGTAGAAGAGAAGCGGTGATCTTCAAGCCTTCAGACACAAATGATGGCAAAAAGGTTTTTCGGACCATGCATCCTGAACTGTCTACCTCCACTACGCTGTCCTGCTCTACACTGCTGCCATTGTTCACCGACACCAGCAAAACTGTATGTATGTCTTACAAGAGAACCTGCTTTGGATGCGTTGGCCGAACTATGCACAAGGTACGGTGTTCATATGTACTGTGCCTTATACCGCCTTGTTTGGAATGCTTTAGACCTTTTGTGCTGCTAGGAAAATTTATGACGTATTAGGCATCATGTTAATTCCTCGAATTAAATACCGCTCATATTCTGCAACTTCAGAAAACCGAGGATGCCAAAGGCTTTCAATTGTGAATATCTCAGCCGTTACTGAGGCATGACAATGCCAAGCTGGAACTACAAAAATGATGGACCCTTCTACTGCACGTGTTCTCATTGATCCAGTGAGCTCTGCAAGGCACGAAGATAATACCATTAGAAAACCGAAGTATCTCAATCTAAGAATGCCATTCTGGCTAAAGCTTAACAAGGTTGCCATTCCTATCAACCATCGAAAATTTCCATAGAAAATTTCCTCCTACACTTTCTTTTTTAGTTAAGACACCCAAAGGGCATCTTATATCTGATAAGTATCAAGGCAAACAGTACTTAGTACTACAATGGAAAAACAAGAAGACAAAATGACCAGAAAAAGTTAAAACTACATCAAAAACCATATAGGTCGTCTTCTTCCTTTGACTTTACACCGCCAGCTGGAGCTGATATTTTTCACTGAACCAGCAGTAAGAAACGCCCTCACCATACCCTCACAGACCTTTTGCTGACGCCGGATCGGATGTCGTCGAGGTAGACTGGTAGAGGGACACTGGAGAAACCTTATTCCAATGCGCCAGCGCCATCACCTCCTCGCAGATGCCACGAGGGAACCAAAACTTAAGGGGAACATGGACCTACTAGAACCAAGAAAAACGGAAGGGACGGGTCACCACTCCTCTGGCCGCTAACGAGGCTGCCGTACGAGAGAGAGAGGATGACCGACGAGACCTTGGGTGGCGGCCAGGGTTTGGAAGAAAATGTAAGTCCTTTCTTTAGTGTAAATGTGCTCATCTTTTACTATTTACTTTTAGGATGACTCAAAAGTGGAAAAGGTTATGCGGCAGCTGGAGATGGTGGCCTCCCCCGTGTTTCCGGCGAGGCCTGCTGGCAATGCGATGCTGCAGCATAGAGAGCATGGGCGTCCGGGGCGCTATGTACGCCGGCGCCGGCATGTCCAAGAAGATTGCTTCACTAGTTCTGGCTGGGTCCTGCCATCCACCTGCCGGCTCCTAGGCACACACGGGTGGCAGGTACGTTGGCCCGGACAGCACTAGAGATGTGGTCTTCTTCGGAGGCGCCTGGCAATGGCTGTGACGCGGTCTTGAGGCCCTAAGTCTAGCTACCTCGGCATTCATGATAGGAGGCTGGACAAGGCAAGACCTTTCGTCGTTGCGGTCTGTAGTTGGTGGCACCTCACCTGCTCGTTTGGTGAGGACAGTGGTGTGTATGTGTGTGTCCCTCCTCCTGGGAGGTTGTACCTGTACTGTTGTTCTCTTCCTGTTCAATGCAATGAAACGCAAAATGTTTTGCGTTTTCCTAAAAAAGAAGTGGAAAAGGTTAAGTGCTTCCAGAAAGCCAAAGCCTTCAGAATCATATCCAGTAATTTTGTTCTGGTTCAATTCATCTAAAGATGTTAGTTTCCAAAAAAATCATCTAAAGATGTTTGATGCGGAGACCTTGTTCACATACATACACAGGTCCATACACGAATCCTAGAAGTATACCATACTAAGTTAAAATTGAGGAGCATGTCTCTTATATTGTTGTGAAGGAAAACTGGGTTCTGTGCTCACATTTCTAGGATGTCATTTTCATTGGAATAATCTCGCACATCCTGGGAACTCTGGTTTCCTTAAAACAGACTAAGATAAACCGACTTAGCATTTAGGTGTGCAATTTCCACGAACAACAACACAACATACACATTTTAATGTTGCAAAGTACTCCCTCCGTCCCACAATATAATATGCTTTTGCAAGCTCTGTTAACTTGTAAAACCGTCCTATATTGTGGCACGGAGGGAGTAGATCACAGGTCATTGGCAACTACTTACCAGGCCAAGAGCTTCTGCAGCGGTTTTGACACCAGTAGTACATGCGCTCCTGTATAGAGAGAGAAGGTGAACCCTCTCTGCAACTTCCAAATTCTTTTTAAGTCCACCAGCGACCATTTCCATTTCTGCCTGCAAGAGACAAAAAAAAAGAGCTTGCAAGATCATGTTTTTTCTCACCAATAGGAGGATATATACGCAATAACATTGAACAATGCCCAAAGAATATCCCCTAGGTTTTTTAAGTTTAAGTTATTTGCATGCATAGCCATATAGTGAGACAACTCAGGTAGTCTAAGCCAAATATTACCGATGGAAATAGCAGCATGCCACAGTATTATGTAACTAGTACATGAAACCTAGTCTTCGTTGCTACAGACATGCAATCACCTAGTATTCACACTACAGCCAGCCCCCAAGTGGGATAAACCATGGAAAACCATAGCAACCCAACTCATCTTTCTTCCCTCAGCTCAAAAGTTTAACTTGGTCTAAGAGTTTTATACAGTTGTCTCCCTTGGATTCACACGCTGTGAAAACGTAAATAAATCATATAGGACAACATATGGCCGTATGCACTTGCACAACACACTGTTGGACAAGGGAATCACAAGTTTGCAACTCTTGAGAAACTAAAGGATGAAAATGGATCACAAAAGAAAACAGTAACACTGAGAAAGAAATTGCCAAGCTCAAAAACAAAATACATACAGAATTTTCTTCTGGGGGGAATACACGATGAATTCTACAGATCTTTACAAGCTCATCTAATGCCTCCGCTCGTTTTCCCTGAATCTCTAGAGCCTGCGGACAATGACATATAGAATCAACATGATCGATACATATGCAAGATCATAAACAAGTCTAAAATCCTAAAAGTATACATACCCAGCATTGCAAGAAACACGCACGAGTGCGAGCAGCAACTGATGCACAAACAAGTGTGGCAGCACGGAACTTGTCCAACCCAATATTCATAGAAAGACCAGCAAGAAAATCTCTTGGATTCTCTCCATTGATTTGTGCTGTCCCCATGTCTTCTGCTGTTCTTTAGTAAGAATAAAATATCAGGAACATGCGTATCAAATAAGCAATAAAATTAAAATAATTACAACAGTTTTTTACAGTAGATAGTTGCCATGAAGAGCTGAATGTGACGTGAAATACACAAAAAATGTTGTCCTGCAACAGAACACACCTGCTGCAATCGTCCAGAACAAAGCCTGTTGTTGCCCTATAGAAAGAATCGCGTGCATTTTCTGTGTCAAATGAGACCTTTACTCCTGATATCTTGCATAACTGCCTTAGCTGCATTAAAAAACAAGGAATAATTAAGGAACAGCAAGATGGCATGTTTGACAAACTGTAAATATTCCAACAATATTTCTGGTGCTCCGAAGATTGGGAGATTTATTCAACACAAAGTAAATCTTAAATCATTACATAATGATATTTCCAATAAGATATCTAAGAATCATGCCTATAAAGGACATTACTAGAATAATTAGGCTAATTTATGTAAACAAATAAATGTGGTGACCAACACACGTGCCGTCAAGTCCTAAACCCATACAAGGAAGCAGGCTTGTGATGAATTTGTAATCAATATTACTCCAGTCGCATACAGATTGCTTTTAGTTCACAGTTAATGATCCTGGCTTCAAAATCAAAATTACATTGGGGAATAAAATATCAGAATTACAATTCTATGTGTAAGGTGCCCCAAGAAAATATTATTTTATACAATTATGTGACTATATGCCAGGCTGCAGCTCCTGGCTTCTAGCTTCTGGGAACAAGCTGGAGCCGGTGAGTACAACTCTCCAAGTTCCACCAATGCTTAAGCCAGAGCCAGAAAAGCTTAATGTGCATTATTTATAAGCTAGAACAAGCAACCTCTGGCCAGCTGCACGTCTCCTTACTTCTACCAAAACAGTAAAACTAGATTGTTCCATAGCTAGCTTTTCAGAGCTCAAATTTTGAAGCCTGAGCTCGGCCAAACAGAGACCAAGATCTAGCAAGAGGTAGATGTTAACAAAACAATCCAATAGGAATGGTTAAATCCATAGGGATATTGCAGTATTAAACAGTAAGAACGTAATCTACAGGACCATGTCGTTCTATCAGATTGCGAATTTGCGCTATCTCTCTGAATGTCGACCTACTTCCATGAAAAAAAAATCATAACTGCCTGCTACAGAAGGCTACAGAGCAAGAAGAGCATGCCAGCAATTCTCAAATTCAAGGAAAGGAGGTGATACAAATTTGCAAAAATAAATCATGATGTTAAAGGTACAAAGACTAACTTGAACTGCATCATCGTATCTGTAATCCCTCCCTGCAACCCTATTGTCAACGATTGCTGAAACATGGAAAGATTTAAGGTTTTGATAAATGAAGCAGCATGGAAGTTCTCACGAGTATGATAAGATGGCCTACATTACCTGCCAATGAAAAAGGGTAACACCATTAGACTATTAGTTATCTAGTACTCCCTCCGTCCCAAAATTCTTGTCTTGAATTCGTCTACATACGGATGTATCTATTCACATTTTAGTGAATAGATACATCCGTATGTAGACGAATTCAAGACAAGAATTTTGGGACGGAGGGAGTACTTTGCATCACCTCCTGTTATGTGAAGGAAAGTGGCAACAATAATAAGAGGTAATTTGATCTTCCATGAGCAACCTAGACCTCAAGGATCCGTATTTGGAGTTTGGACTACCACAATGAAGACATACAAGTTACATGTGCTAATCAATATCAAGAAACTAAGACTGAGGCCAGACACCATTCAAATGTTTGGGTTTAATTTGTAAAGGATGTTACTCCTCTTTTTGGGATACTATGCTACTGGGTCAAACCAAAATTCAGACAAATCTCACACATGGCAGTGATAGTAGAAAAAGATCTGCATCTATCTAGACTCAAAAACAAAAGTTGGTTTTGCCTATTAGTGAAAGAAATGCTCAGAACAAATAAAACAGTCTACTAGCACAGTTCTACTATTGTTTGTCAGGCATTCAAAATGATAATACACTTCTACTATTTCTGAGTTCGGACAAGAATAAATGAACCTAGAAAGTTCATATTATCCTACTTTCTGATTGATATGCTTATTCTATATGCAATCTGATTACATGCAACATTCCTATTGACTTCATATGTTTGAACTAGAAACAGAACAAGATAGTTTCAGATATATACAGGCATTCACCTCGGACCAATCTATTGGCCAATATCGCCCACTTCTCCGCTTCTTGGCCCAGTTCCACCAACTCGGCTTCTATCTCAGGCCACCACTCCGGGAGCCTTCCCTGTGGTTCCTTCCTCTTGACCTTCCTTGCGGGCTCCTTGACGTGGCTGACCGGAGGCAGCACAGGAGACGATACAGCCACCACCACCTCCTTCCCACCCATGCTCCGGTCCCTCTTCGTTACCACAGCTGCGCCTTCCGGTCGTTCCCACCAGCCCCGCCCCCATAGCTGGCGCCAAGCCCGCAAGGCCAGCCCCAGCGACGCCCAGGCTGCGGCGGAGAGAGCGAGGGACCAGAGAAGGGCGAATGCGGCGAAGCGCAGCGACGAGCGGCGGAAGGTCAGGACCAAGCGGTCCCCGCCGACGACGCGGACGCAGGAGCGGAGGTCGCTGTAGGCCTCGTCGGCCTCCGCGGCGAGGCGCTGGAAGCGCAGCTCCGCGCGGCGGCGGAGGCGCCAGAGCTCCCCCTCGAGGCCGCCGAAGTCGTCTTCGGGGGCGGGGGCGAGGGCCGGGGCCGGGGCGGCGGCCTTGCTGCCGGAGCGGAAGGGGCTAGGGTTTTTGCTGCGGAAGCGCCGCGCGAAGGCCAGGGCTGTGACCGTTCGGCGGCTGCCGGGTGAGTGGTGTTGGAGGAGAGACGGGAACGACGTCGAGGTGGCCGCTGTTATCGCCGGCGGGGCGGCGGCGGTGGCTAAGGCCATCGCATCAGGATTCAGGCTGTGTTAGATGAGGGGTTTGGAGGGCGTCTGCGGTTGGATGGAGATGATTACCCGAACCCGCAGCTGTAGGGAGGCAACTCAAAACGCGAATCATCAAATTGAGCTCAAACCTCAAATGTTCGGACCAGGCGACCGGACAATTTAGGCAAACCTGACCCTGTGGGTCGGCTCAACATTGCAAGGCCTGGATTGACTATAAAAATAATGGAATTCAATTTTTTAACACGGTATAAACGCACTGAGGCACTATAACAAGTATCTCGGACTCCCTGCAATGGTGGGTGCAGACAGAAGTGACTGTTTTAAACACTTCTATGAGAGAATTAAACAGAGGCTAATTGGATGGATGGAGAAACAATTGTCAACAGAAGGTAAAGAAATTCTGTTAAAAGCAGTAGCCCAAGCTATCTCTGTCTTTGCTATGTCAGTCTTTTCCCTACCAAAAGGAATTTGCAAAGAGATTATTGATATTATTGCACAGTTCTGGTGGGGAGATGATGAAGAAAACAGAAAGATGCATTGGTTTTCACCGTGGAAACTTTGTTATCCCAAGAGTGAAGGAGGTATGGGATTCAGGGATCTATACCGCTTCAACCATGCTATGCTAGCTAAACAATCTTGGAGATTAATCACGGTCCCAAATTCGCTATGTGCGAGAGTTCCGAAAGTGAAATATTACCCTAATACTAGTCTCCTTGAAGCTACTTTGAAGAATGGATCATCATTTACGTGGCAAAGTATAATGAAAGGGCTTGAGGTGTACAAACGTGGATACATTTGGCGGATTGGTACAGGTGAGAATATTCATATTTGGTCTGATCCATGGATTCCGTCTAGTCCGGATAGGAGAATTATTAGACCGAGAGGACACACCTTAATAACAATGGTCAATGAACTCATTGACCCAAATAATGGGATGTGGGACGAAGAGCTCTTAAGGCAATGTTTCAACCCAGTGGATGTTCACAGGATATTACAGATACAACTACACTACCAAGCCTTTGATGATTACATTGCATGGCACCCGGATAGGAGAGGATTCTTTTCAGTTCGAAGCGCTTACCATGTGCAGTGGTCACATATTTTTGGAGGCCATGCAAATAGGTCTCTTCAGCCGGGAAGCTCCACAGGGCCATTAGTATGGAGATCAATTTGGAAGCTACAGATCCCACGTAAAGTCCAAATTTTCTGTTGGCGGATACTATATGGAATCATCCCCTTAAGATCGATACTCACTAACAGGCACGTCAGATCGGATGGGGCATCTCCAGTCTGCCATCAAGGAGCGGAAGACATAACCCATCTTCTATTTCTGTGTACTAATGCTAAGGAGATGTGGAAGCGATTGGGGTTGACAGAAATCATTGCAGCTGTAGTACAGATTGACCGAGCAGGTTCGGCTATACTTGAACACTTCTTGTTAAGTCCAGACAGAGTGATCCCGATTTGCCCAAGCCTTGATACTAAACAAGTAATAGCAATTGGATGCTGGTATTTACGGTGGGTTCGCCGGACAATTACTGTCGGTGTCAAAACCGGCGGATCTCGGGTAGGGGGTCCCGAACTGTGCGTCTAGGCGGATGGTAACAAGAGACAAGGGACACGATGTTTTACCCAGGTTCGGGCCCTCTTGATGGAGGTAAAACCCTACGTCCTGCTTGATTAATATTGATGATGTGGGTATTACAAGAGTAGATCTACCACGAGATCAAGGAGGCTAAAACCCTAGAAGCTAGCCTATGGTATGATTGTTGTTCGTCCTATGGATTAAAACCATCCGGTTTATATAGACACCGGAGAGGGCTAGGGTTACACAGAGTCAGTTACAATGGTAGGAGATCTACATATCTGTATCGCCAAGCTTGCCTTCCACGCCAAGGAAAGTCCCATCTGGACACGGGACGAAGTCTTCAATCTTGTATCTTCATAGTCTTGGAGTCCGGCCGATGATGATAGTTCGGCTATCCGGACACCCCTAGTCCAGGACTCCCTCAGTAGCCCCCGAACCAGGCTTCAATGACGACGAGTCCGGCGCGCATATTGTCTTCGGCCTTGCAAGGCGGGTTCTCCTTTAAATCCCATGTGCCTGCTGAATAGTGTCCGGCTTCCTTATAAATGTTGCGCTCCTTGGCTTCCACGTCTAATAATGGCCCTCTTCCACGTGTCGTACGAATGCGAAAAGCTAGGGTATTTTTGCGTTTTACCCCCTAGCCGCGCGAATGAGCTGCCTATAAGAGAGGCGAGGATCTAGATCCAAATCACACCATCCTCCTTCCGCAAGTACTCATCGAAGCGCCTCTGACAAAAATCCATTCCATCATGGATAGTTGACGCGGCTCCTCCTCTCGCGCTCCCAGCCCTCAGCCAGGAGATTGGAGGAGATGTTCAGTTCCGCATAGCGAGCTAGTGACGCTCCAAGCAGAGGGATATCTTCCCCCGGCCTTCATGGTTCCGGTTCGAGCCGGACTGGCCACCTACAAGGGTGGAAAGCAGGCGGAGAGCGTCCCCAATCCCTCCAGAGGAGAGCGGGTATGCTTCGTCCCTTATCTAATAAGGGGACTCGGATTTCCCATACATCCGTTTCTCCGGGGGCTCCTGGAGTTCTATGGACTCCAGCTTCACCACCTTACACCTGCCTCCATTTTGCACATCGCGGGCTTTGTAGCTCTTTGCGAGCTGTTCTTGGGCATCAAGCCCCATTTTGCGCTGTGGAAGAGATTGTTTTGCCTCGTACCCCGTTCTCACGAGGGGTCGATATATCAAGTGGGCGGAGCCGAAATATGGCGCATCGCCGGGACCGGATATCTATCCGGAACCCCGAAGAAGGCGTCCGAAGACTGGCCTTCGGAATGGTTTTATATGGAAGACGCCCCTCTGCCGGATCCAGTTCGGATCGGCCTCCCGGAGTTCAGCAACGCTCCCTTGAAGAAACGCCTGAGTTGGCGCCCGCGGAGCCCTCAACGGGAAGATGATGGGAGCGTCCAATATCTGATGGGCCGGATAAGGTTACTGGCCCACTCCGGATTGACCATGATTGGAGTCATGGCCACGTGCATTATGCGAGGGGTGCAGCCGCTCCAATATAGGGGCCACCCCATGTGGGATTTCAACGGGGAGGATGACGCCACCCGTCATGGCCGCAAGGGGCCGGGATCGGCCGCCGATCTGGTGAAGATCCTGTCCGGCTTGTACAAGGGGGAGAAGGAGGACTTCCTCCGCACGAGTCCATTGAATGGATTCTCCATGAATAACCCTCGGAGCTGGGTAAGCGGACGTTTATCTATCCGATCCATATTCCCAAAGTCAAGTGTCTCACTTTGTGATTTTGACGCAGGAGCTGCGCCGGGACGTGGAGGGCATACAAAGCCTGACTCCACAGCCCGAGGATCCGGGACGATCCCTTGATCCGGCCTCCGAAGAGGATCCGGACATAAAGGTGGAGCTGATTGACGGGGTGTTCCACCAACTTAGCATGGACAATGCTCTAGTCGCCATTACGGCTGACTACCCCGGTTTATCTCCGGCTTCCCAGGTGACTACGACCGGAGTCCTGACACCATTACTTGGTCCATGCTTATTTATGACCACCGTGTACCAATGGTGCTCCGCAGGAGGCGCCTTTAAGGCGGGAAGCCGAACCCGCGGCGGCTGACCAACAAGGGTCAGTTCGGCCCAGCAGGCGGAAGAGGAGTGCGGCGCGAATCGAAACATCGCCGCAACGGTACGGCGCACCGCCGTTTTTAAGGGAAAGATTCCTAGGAGGTATATTAACGCTCATGATTTTTCCAGGAGAAAGAGCGCTCGCCGGACAGTGTCCGGAGAGGTTGCCAATCAAGCCTCCGCCAGCCATGCTCCAACGCGTGGTCCGGAAGGGGAGGCGAACACAAGGCATGAGCCGGATGCTCCTCCAACGGAGGATGCCGACAGGCTGTCCGCCACCAGGTCTGAGGTGGAGAGCGCCATGAATCACAGGCGCCGCCGGACGGTTCTTCGTGACGCGTGTTTCTCTCCGGAGGCACTGAATGCCTTTAATGCGGGAGACGCGCACCTCCGTGCCGCTCGAGATGGTCTAACCAGAGCCACGGAGCAGTATGTGAAAGACATACGGGTGAGGAATTTTAATAGTTATATATGCCAGTAGCCCCCGAGACTTAAAATAGTTAGAATAACTGATTTAAGGATCATTTGTTATGCAGGATCTTACGGAGAAGAATACCTGTCTGTCCCAGGAGCTTCAAGAGTGCAAGGCCCAACTTGAGGCCGCGCTAGCCGCCGCAGGGGGAGCCACAGAGACCCCCTCTGGTAATACATACTTCGAAAAGATAAGTAGTTTATGAAGTGCGGCGTGTGCGTAAGTCTGACAATAATATTGCAGAGGGTGCCGGACTGGAACCGGACAAGCAACATCTGCTGCGCCAGCTGAAGGCCGGCGAGAAGGTGCTTATGAGGGTGCAGCAGTAGAGGAACAAACTCCAAGATGCCAACACCCAGCTGGGCGAAGAACTAAAAGATGTTCGGGTCCAGCTGTCTGACTCCGTAAAGGAGAATCGGCGGCTTCGTCGCGGCATTTACAGTAAGTGCTTGAGCAAACTCTTTTGAAAAGAAGAGTTCGGCGAGGAAGTCGATTGACAGAAATGTGTCTGTAGGTGTGCTCACGGGTCGTCCGGCGGAGGAAATGCCTGGTTCCACGGGTGACCTTCTTTCCGAGCTGCTGCAACTGCACGAACGTATTCGACAGGCGATGAGCAGCATCGTTCAGGCCTTATGGCCGTCCATCTCCCTACCCGAGGGTCTTGGAGGGCTTGCTGAGAAGCTTCAGGGAGTACGGCAGCGCTTCCGTCTGTGGAAGATATCGGCCTGCCGTCAAGGCGCCAGAGAGGCCTGGGCCATGGTGAAGACGCGGTACACGAAGGCTGATCCAAACCACATGGCCGAGGTCGGACCTGTGGGGCCCGATGGGAAGGAGATCCCTGTGAGCTTAATGTACGGCCAAGTAGAGTTGGCCGCGAAATATTCCCAACGGGACTATAAACTAGACAGCCTGGTAGATGGGATTGAAGAGGAGTTCAATCAGTCAATTTGACGATGTAATTTTAAAATGACATGTAAAATGCCTTCTAGCCGGATTGTAGATCGTTTGTCTTTGCGGACCTTTTCGCTTCAACCTCGGGACCCAACAGTCCGGAGTGTGTCCGAATACCCTAACGGTTATATAAAAACCGGGGCATGCATGGAGACCAGGCGTAGGGGTCATTAGTGCTTTATCAGACAAGTGCCCAACTAGTTATGTTATATTACATGGTTAGTAAGAAACATCTTCCAGGGAGAATAGTTCCGTTAGGGGTTCCTTTCCCTGGGAGGCATGCCCTAAGGTGCATGTCCGTACTGCGAAGAGAGCAGAAAAAGCATCTGGGGGCAGATAAATAAATAAGTAATAAATCATCTTTCAAGTCACCGACCGAATATTCCCTTAAGAACGCTAGCTTTCGGCTTCACCCAGTCTGAGGTACACATCCGGCTGACCCGGCAGTAACAATCGCAGAGGTGCTCCCTTTACCTCCTAGCCGAACAATCGGGAACGTAGGGGTAAGCACAGGAGCCAGGCAAGCCACCTTGGCCGAAACTTAAGTCATATCGATGCATATAATGGTGAATAAAAGGTACATGCGGAAGTATGACACATGTGTTGGGCATGAAGCCCGTATAAATAAGCTTCTGTTAAAGAAGCCCCCAGGTATAATGAGTGCGAGTAGCACATCAAGTGTGTGCGAACAATGCGCAGATCAGCCCTCAAAGGCTTTTACTAAAAAGGGGGAAGAAGGAGGGGAGAAAAAGACAGCGGAAATATAAAAGGTGGACGGAGGAAGGAGACGAACTCTGAGTCCAGCGCTAGGCGTAGAATCTTCGGAGACGGGCTGCGTTCCATGGGTTCGGCTCGAGTCGGTTGTCAGATGCGTTACGTAGACGGTATGCTCCGCCGATCAGGACTTGGTCGATGATGAAGGGACCTTCCCATTTGGGCTTAAGTTTGTCCTTTTTCTTGTCCGGCAGGCGTAGAACTAGTTCACCAACATTGTAAGTTTTGGCCCGTACTTCTCTGCTTTGATATCTTCGAGCCTGCTGCTGATAGAATGTGGAACGAGCTTTTGCCACGTCCCGCTCCTCCTCTAAGGCGTCCAAACTGTCCTGCCGATCCAACTCGGCTTCTCTTTCTTTGTACATGCGTACGCGAGGTGAGTCATGAATTATATAGCAGGGCAAAACTGCCTCTGCGCCGTACACCATAAAAAATGGTGTGAATCCGGTAGTGCGGTTCGGCGTGGTCCGTAGCCCCCAGAGTACGGAGTCGAGCTCCTCTACCCAGTGTCAAAACCGGCGGATCTCGGGTAGGGGGTCCCGAACTGTGCGTCTAGGCGGATGGTAACAGGAGACAAGGGACACGATGTTTTACCCAGGTTCGGGCCCTCTTGATGGAGGTAAAACCCTACGTCCTGCTTGATTAATATTGATGATGTGGGTATTACAAGAGTAGATCTACCACGAGATCAAGGAGGCTAAAACCCTAGAAGCTAGCCTATGGTATGATTGTTGTTCGTCCTATGGACTAAAACCATCCGGTTTATATAGACACCGGAGAGGGCTAGGGTTACACAGAGTCGGTTACAATGGTAGGAGATCTACATATCCATATCGCCAAGCTTGCCCTCCACGCCAAGGAAAGTCCCATCCGGACACGGGACGAAGTCTTCAATCTTATATCTTCATAGTCATGGAGTCCGGCCGATGATGATAGTTCGGCTATCCGGACACCCCCTAGTCCAGGACTCCCTCAATTACCCATAATGAATCATGCCCCCCTCCAAGCAGATGGCCCCTTTCAGTGCTAGGCATTGGAAGCAATCACCAGAGCACTTGTCCTAAGACATGCCAGTCTACAGAGAGCACATGGATTAAACCTAATATCAATTTTGTTAAAGTAAATGTTGACGCTGCCTATTTTGAAGATGAAGGAGTGGGAGCTACTGGTGCAATACTAAGAGATGAAAAGGGAGGCTTTATTGCGGCCCAGTGTCAGTATATTGACTATGCAGCGAATGCCACCACGACAGAGGCGATGGCAATGTGTGATGGCATCACTTGGGCAAATTCTTTGGGGTTTAATAGGGTAGAGGCGGAATCTGACTTGCAAATTGTGATTGATTTTTGCACCGGGCAATTGAGATGGTGGGATGAGGCTTCGCCGATTTTTGCAGAGTGCGTGGATGTTGCATCAATGATTGGGAAGGTCAATTATAAACATTGCTTTCGTTTGGCGAATAAAGCGGCACATGTGAAAGTGCACTAACAACATATAGCTCATTGAGCTAATGCTATTTCAAGATAAATATGTCAGGAAAGCTCAATGATTGGCATGGCATGGATGAGAAAAGTGGATCCCTCAAAATGCTAAGGACAAAAGGATTGGCTCAAGGTCAAAGCACAAGACTATACATTTTCCATTTTAGTGATCCAAGATCACATTGAGTCCATAGGAAAATCCAATACTATCAAGATGGGATGAGGTGTTGCTTAATGAGCCTCTTGCTTGAAGTGCTTAGTGATATGCTCCAAAACCCTAGACTACTTTCTCACATTCACATATGCCCCAAACCAAAAGTCAAACTCGACCCCACCAAAACTGTCTATCCGGCGCCACCGAGTTCTGTTGTCATAGCCACTGCCACAAACCCTAATCAAATCGGTCTCACCGATAGGGATCTCGATCTCATCGAGATGGGATTGTAATCTCTCTTTTTCCCTTCGTAACGTTTCGGTCAAACCGAGATGAGCATTAGTCCCACCGAGATTGCAATGCAAACTCTCTGTTTCCCCTTCGTAACGTTTTGGTCCAACCGAGATGAGCGAATCAGTCCCACCGAGTTTGCCTGACCAACTCTCTGTTTGTCTATTACCAAAATCGGTCTCACCGAGTTTGTGTAATCGGACTCACCGAGATTACGTTATGCCCTAACCCTAATGACATCGGTCCCACCGAGTTGATCATGTCAGTCCCACCGAAAATACTAACGGTCACATTATGAACTAAATCGGTCTAACCGAGTTTCGGGATTTAGTCCCACCAAGTTTGGTAAGTTGTGTGTAACGATTAGATTTTGTGTGGAGGCCATATATACCCCTCCACCCACTCTTCATTCATGGAGGGAGCCATCAGAACATGCCTACACTTCCAACATACATTTTCTGAGAGAGAACCACCTACACTTGTGTTGAGGTCAAGATATCCCATTCCTATCACATAAATCTTGATCTCTAGCCTTCCCCAAGTTGCTTTCCACTCAAATCTTCTTTCCACCAAATCCAAATCCTGTGAGAGAGAGAGTTGAGTGTTGGGGAGACTATCAGTTGAAGCAGAAGAGCAAGGAGTTCATCATCAACACACCATTTGTTACTTCTTGGAGAGTGGTGTCTCCTAGATTGGCTAGGTGTCACTTGGGAGCCTCCGACAAGAATGTGGAGTTGAACCAAGGAGTTTGTAAGGGCAAGGAGATCGCCTACTTCGTGAAGATCTACCCTAGTGAGGCAAGTCCTTCGTGGGCGACGGCCATGGTGGGATAGACAAGGTTGCTTCTTCGTGGACCCTTCGTGGGTGGAGCCCTCCGTGGACTCGGGCAGCCGTTACCCTTCGTGGCTTGAAGTCTCCATCAACATGGATGTACGATAGCACCACCTATCGGAACCACGACAAAAACATCTGTGTCTTCAATTGCGTTTGCCTCCTCAAACTCGTCCCCTTTACCTTCATATGCAATTGTTTTACATTCCGCTACTATACTCTTAGAATTGCATGTGTAGGTTGATTGCTTGACTTGTGCTAAGTTGCTAAAATCTGCCAAGAACTAAAATTGGGAAAAGGCTAAATTTTTATTTGGTCAAGTAGTCTAATCACCCACCCTCTAGACATACTTTCGATCCTACAAGTGGTATCAGAGCTTTGGTCTCCATTTGCTTTGATTTCCATAGCTTTTGGTGGTCATAGCCTTGGTTTCACAACCTATGAGAGTATGGCGTCTAGCGAGGGAAATTACCACCGTAGAGGTCCTTACTTTGATGGTACTAATTTTGCTAGTTGGAAGCATAAGATGAAAATGCATATTCTTGGACATAACCCCGCCGTTTGGGATATTGTGTGTATTGGCTTGCAAGGTGAATTCTTTGATGGGAGAGAACCGAACCGTGAAGCTACCGCTGAAGAGTTGAAGATGCTGCAATACAATGCTCAAGCTTGTGATATCTTCTTCAACGGATTGTGCCCCGAAGAATTCAACAAAATCAGCCGTCTTAAGAATGCAAAGGAAATTTGGGTTACTTTGATTGATATGCATGAAGGTACCGACTCCGTCAAGGAATACAAATTGGATGTGCTTCAAAGTCAACTTGACAAGTTCAAAATGAAGGATAGTGAAGGTGTCGCTGAGATGTACTCTAGGCTTGCTCTCATCACAAATGAGATTGCCGGCTTAGGAAGTGAAGAGATGACCGACAAATTCATCATCAAGAAGATCCTAAGAGCCTTGGATGGAAAATATGATACTGTGTGCACATTGATCCAAATGATGCCCAATTAGAAAGATCTCAAGCCAACAGAAGTAAAATGAAGAATTGTTGCTCATGAGATGTCACTCAAGGATAAGGAAGAGCTCCACAACAAGTCAAGTGGTGCTTACAAAGCCTCATGTGAAGCTCCCACATCATCAAGTGAGAAACAAACCTTCAATGAAGAACTGAGCCTAATGGTGAAGAACTTCAACAAGTTCTACAAGAGTAGAAGCAAGGAAAGAAGTTCCAAGTCAAGGTCCTACAATGACAAAAGATCTTCTAGTCGTGAGCGCAATTGCTACAATTGTGGAAGACCCAGACACTATTCCAATGAGTGTACGGCTCCCTACAAAAGAAGATTCTCCGAAAAGAAGGAGTAGAAGAGAAGAATCACCATCAAGAGAAAGAAGGAGTAGAGATGATCGTTATGAATGAAGAACATCATGGAGAAGCAAGGATTCGGAAAGGAAGGACAAGTCATCAAGGAGCTACACAAAACGAAGACATCAAGCTCATGTTGGTGAATGGGTATCCGGCTCCGACTCCGACAATCACTCCGAGAGAAGCTATTACTATGACTCCAAATATACTCACGATGAAGGTGTTGCCGGTCTAGCACTTGTGTCAACCAACTCCTACGACATATTTGACTCACCAAATGAAGGAATTGGAAGAAGCTTCATGGCTAAAGGCCCAAAGGTATCACACCCCGAGTATGTTGATTTCAATAGTGATGAAGATGACTTGTTAGGTGATGATGATTTACTTGTTGACAACTCTAGTGATGAATACTATGATGAAATGTCAAATAATCATGCTAATCAAGATAAAACGAATGACAATGATAAGGAGAAGATTGAGCGCCTAACTAAAGAACTAAACACTCTTAAGTTGGCTCATGAAACCATCTTAGAAGATCATTGAGAACTTTTAAAGACTCATGAGAAGTTACGCTTTGAAAATGTCAACCTTCAGCAAGAGCATGAGTTTTTAAAGGCCATCAATGATGATCCTCGCAAGAAAAGTTCTTCTTACATTGCTAAGTGTTTACTCTTATCTACTTACATGCCACAAGTCAAGTCTAGTAACAAGAACAAGAAATATTCCTCTTCTAGTAGTAACAATAATCATGCTAAATCCAATGTTGTTGCTTCTAGTAGTTCTCTTGATTCCACTAATGATTCTCTTAGCCAAGTTACACTTGAGCAAGAAAATAGCTTATTGAAGGGAATTATAGAGAAAGGTGTTTACAAGAGCCTTACAGGAAGTAAGCAATTCGAGGAAATTGTACGCAAGCAAGGAAGGCACTGGAAGAATCAAGGTGTTGGTTTTGAACGAAAGTTCAATGCTAATGGAGTTGAGTTGGAAGAAGATCAATACCCCAAGACGAAGTTTGTTCCTCAACAAGAGAAGTATGATCCTACTTCTTTCAAAGGGACACAAGCTCAAGATGATCTTCCACCATAAGACCACAAGCAAAAAGGCAAGGACAAGCTTCAAGAGGAGATTGATGCATTTGAAGAAGCTCCTAAGGCCTTGGTCAAGTGGGTTCCCAAGACTACATCAAGTTCTACTTCATCAAGTACAACTACAACTCCAAGGATTCCCGTCAAGATGATGTGGATCCCAAAGAAGAAGAACTAGAGAGTTCTTGAGGGTGACTCCGCCAACATACTTCACTCATATCATTTTGGCAAGGGCAAGTGCAATCAACTTCCACATCTTAAACTAGTTCATGGAGTCACAAACCCTCTTGTTGGTAAGACAAGGGACAAGGTAACCTAATGCTTTCATGGACATCATCTTGTGTATGCATCACTCTATGTCTATGGATATCCTTGTTTGTTCCTTGTGGGACTAACCCGTGTGGGTACTGAAAGTGCAACTCACTCCAATGGATTGCTCCAAATGATCTACATCAACATTGAGCATCCACATCTTCAACACCTACATGAAGTCACCATTGACAAAACCCAAGGTTAGTTGTTCCCTCTTAGGGGGGATCTCACATCTAGGGGGAGCTTTACTCTAAGAATTGAGCTAAAGCAACTCTAATGGTGTGAACACAACAATGCTTTATGTAAAAGTGGTAACCTCACTTGTGCTTAAACGATGAGTATGACCTATGATCAAATGTCCTCATTTGACTCCTAAGTCAATATACTCATATATAGATGACCTAGTCATCGCCAATTGTTTGATAGATGCTAGAATTGTTTGTGCATGCTTTGCCACATATTTCATTTGCCATTTTGTTGTGTGAGCATGTTGGTTGCATATTTTACTCATTCGAGGACATCCACTTGTTGTTTTGATTGTTTGGTTTCTTTCCTTTTGCCAAGTGGATGGACAAGAATGCCTAAGAACCTTCTCTAGCTATCTATGCTTTTCTCATCTCAAACTCTATTCATGCTACATCACAAAGTTTGATCAAGTCAGATTCGAACCACTCTGTGTGAGGAGCACTCGGAGTCCCCAATTCGTCATAGACTTAAACTTCCAAAACCTCTTTGTGCGTTTCGGTCTGACCGATTCACCCTTTTGGGTCATACCGAGATCACTAAGTTGATCTAGGTTTTCAACCTCGGTGCAACCGATTAGAACTTTTCGGTCACACCGAGTTGTTCCACTCGGTCACACCGATAGGGTCAGTCTATATATACCCACGAGTCAAATTTTGGAAAATTTTCCAAAACCCTTCGCCCGCGCACAGCCTGCTCTACCTCTTCAGGTCTCCGGATTGTCCTGTTCGCCGCCAGCGACCTCCCGCCGCTGGTCTCCGCCACCGCCAATGGCGTTCTGCCCTACTGTTGCCGCTGTAGCAAGTTCACTACCACATTAGGGTATGAACTCGAAACTTTGTGCTATTCTTTAACTCCAATTCCTAGCACATTGCTTTGCCATGATTCTTGCCATGTCTGAAATCATTCTATCCAGCGAAAGCACTCTGTAGATTAGATTTGATTTGAAAATTTAGGGTTAGGTTTCCGCCGAATTCATCTTGGACCGACCGAGTTGTAGAAATTGGTCTCACCGATTTGGCTTAGGCCATTGCACATGTGATTTTCGGTCTGACCGAGAATTGCAAATCGGTGTGACCGAGATCGATTCTTTGTGAAACCCTAGCAGTCTCGGTGCCACCAAACTATGACTCGGTCTGACCGAGTTCACTAGTTTAGGTTCCAAAAGCTGCTTCGGTATCACCGAGTTTATAAATCAATAGCTCCGAAATTCTTTATGTGGAAAACTAAAACTAAGTTTTTGACTCAATTGTTTTGCAAAAACCTCTGTGCTTTGTGATGCTCATCCACTCCACCTCATCTATATCTATTCACATGGTCTGATGTCAGTGAGTTTGCAAAATGTCTGATCAAAGTGATAGCCAGAACAAGTCAGAGGAGCAAGCTCAGATGAGTGAGGGCACTAGTCCCTCAAGCAGTTATGATGAGGGTAGCAGGAGCACACCCAGCAATTTGCCAAAAGCAGCCACCAGGACAAGGAAGAAGAAAACCTCATATTCTGAAGATGAGGACTATATTGCTGTTGAGGATGAGGCCACTTCAAAGAAGAAGGTGCTGAAAAAGGAGTATGGCATAGCTGCTACCACAAAGCCAGGAATGAAAACAAAGGTTCCAGCAAGAAGAGTTCCTATGTCAAAGGCCAGAGCATCCACTCAAGAGACTTTGGGATCTGAACCCAAAAAGGCTGCTGCAGAAGGAAAGAAGAAGGAAAGAAAGAGAGGGAGATGGTGCAAGAAAGTTGACCCAATGGCAGAATTTGAGAAGCACTCTTCTAATGAGGAAGAAGAAGAGGAAGAGGATGCTGCACCAGCACCCAAATCTCAAAAGCTCATGGGAGATGCAATCAAGTCAGGGGCTGCTCCATCTAAGCCCAAAGCTACTCCCAAGGCTGCTACTCCAGCACCAAAGCCTAAACCCAAGAGGAACAACAGAAGTATACCTGCATTAGAGAAGAACAAGGCCCCAGTGCCTGAAGCTGTTGAAGAAGATGATGATTCACTTGTTTTGAGGAAGTTGAAGCCCAAGATTCCTGACCATAATGATGCTCATCCAGTAGCTGAAGACATGCACATCAGAAAGGATGCTGGACTGAGATTGTGGAGACAGTCAGATCCATATGCTGTGAGGAGAAGGATAGCAGTTGACTACAGATTCCACACAAAGGAGCAACAACAATTTTATGCGACAATTTTGCTTGACAAGAAGCCCATTGTATGTGACATGAGATGGATCAACTGGGAGTACATCAAGAAGAATGAAGCTCACTATCCAGGAGTATATGATAGCTTCAAATCATGTGGAGTTGATGACTTTGTTGCCCAGAAGCTCACCAAGTGGAATGATGAGCTCATCATGCAGTTTTACTCCACAACTCACTTCTACCCAGATGGGAAGATCATATGGATGTCTGAAGGTACTAGGTACCAATCCAGAGTTGAAGAATGGGCTGAGTTGATCAATGCTCCAAAAGAAAGGGAAGATGACTTAGATGTATATGCTGAGAAGAAGAAAGACCACAACACTATGGCTCACTGTCGGTGTCAAAACCGGTGGATCTCAGGCAGGGGGTCCTGAACTGTGCGTCTAAGGCTAATGGTAACAGGAGGCAGGGGACACGATGTTTTACCCAGGTTCGGGCCCTCTCGATGGAGGTAATACCCTACTTCCTGCTTGGTTGATCTTGATGATATGAGTATTACAAGAGTTGATCTACCACGAGATCGTAGAGGCTAAACCCTAGAAGCTAGCCTATGATTATGATTGTTCGTCCTCCTACGGACTAAACCCTCCGGTTTATATAGACACCATAAGGGCTAGGGTTACACAGAGTCGGTTATAGAGAAGGAGATCTACATATCTGAGTCGCCAAGCTTGCCTTCCATGCAAAGGAGAATCCCATCCAGACACGGGACGGAGTCTTCAATCTTGTATCTTCATAGTCCAATAGTCCGGCCAAAGTATATAGTTCGACTATCCGGATACCCCCTAATCCAGGACTCCCTCAGTAGCCCCTGAACCAGGCTTCAATGATGATGAGTCCGGCGCACAGATTGTCTTCGGCATTGCAAGGCGGGTTCCTCCTCCGAATACTCCATAGAAGACTGTGAACACCAGAATAGTGTCCAGCTCTGCAAAACAATTTCCACATACCTCTGTAGAAAGAATGATACTCAACAAATCTAATCTGCTAACAGCTCTTTATGAAATTACGCCACGGTCCAGTCATTATTCAAACCGTTTCTCACAACCTTCCGTTGCACATATCACGAGGCAGTTTTATCGGCACGCCTTGTCGAAGCAGAGATCATGTCCCCTCATTACGGGACCCTCATCAATACGGGTGTGGGTAACCCAGCCGTGCAATCAATCGTGGCGTTTGGAAAATAAGCGAATTCACCGGGCAAGTGGGGAGGTGCAAGATCTTTGCTGCCTTTATAAGGGGATAAGAATTCCCTTTTCCACCCACGCCCTCTTCTTCCTCCGCTCATTCATTCTCTTTCGCTCGAGCCCTAGCACCCATGCTTTCATCTTCTCCGCCCAGAAAGTCTTCCCGAAAATGTCCGGATCCGAAGCAGGAGGCAAGTGGATGGACTCTACCGTCCGGGAGAAGGATATCAAAAGGCTTCGGGGGGCCGGGTATCTGGCCAAGAGGATTGGCCACCGCCTCCCGACGGCAGGACAGATCATCCCCACTCCGGAGCCCCAAGAGAGGGTGGTATTCCTCCCTCATTTTGTCCGCGGGCTAGGGTTTCCCCTTCACCCATTTGTTCGCGGCATCATGTATTATTATGGGATTGATTTTCACGATCTATCCCCAAATTCCTTCCTCAACATCTTGACATTCATCGTCGTGTGTGAGGCCTTTCTCCACATCCCGCCACAGTTTGGTTTATGGCTGAAGGTGTTTAGCGTGAAGCCCAAGGTAGTGAGCAGCGAGCAAACCGAGTGCGGAGGAGCCATGGTGAGTAGAATGCCCAATGTTACATGGCCAACAGGTACTTTCAATGATTCCGTCAAGGAGTGGCAGCAGTAGTGGTTTTACATCACTGAGCCACGCGGCAAGGATTGGGCCGCTGCTCCGGACTTCAGATCCGGAGCCCCCTTGCGCCTCACGTCCTGGCCCAAGAAGGGCCTGGACTGGGCTTCGTCTGACGAACTATCAACGCTCTAGACGCGCATTCAAGATATGGAGGATAAGAGCATCAAGCTCGTAAATGTAGTCCAGGTGATGTTGATTCGCCGGATTCTACCTTGCCAACACTGGGCTTGCAATTTATGGGAGTTCGACCCGGCTAAGCACCAGACCCTGCTAGAGCTCTTCAGCTCTTCGCATGAGGGCATTTGGAAGGTGCTTTTCAAGTCCGGTAAATCGTGGCCGGACTCCGTCAAGGACCGCGGGTACCAACTGTCCCGCCCTGCAAGTTCGGTTAGCAGTCGTATGTTGTGTTGGCATATCCTTAGCAAAATGCCTAATATATTTCCCACAACTTTCCTAGGGCTGGACGAAGAAGGCGGGGCGGATCTACTGCCCGGCTCCGCTGCCACAAGAATCGGCCGGCCCACTTCTGACAAAGATGCTGGTCCCGGTGCCTTACAAGGCGCCGAAGAAGAAGACCGAAGAAGAGGTCAAGAAGACCAGGGGCGGCCTCCGTCGCCGTGGGGCCTCAGACACGAAATCCTAAGACTCCAACGCCCATCGTTCCTCCGAAGAGGACTAGGAGGAGGTGGAGGAAGATGAATCCCCCCGGGGGGGGGGGGAAGAAAAGGACGAACTCGACATCCTTGGAGGCCGAGTCACCCAAGAGGGGAAAAATTCCCCTTCCAGAGGAGTCTACTGCCGCCGCCGATAGCAGCCCGGAGTGGGATCCCAGGGCCCAACCCATGGTGAACTCGTGAGTATAAATTCTTAACACGGTTATGCATCCAGACTCGTCGTGGCATAATATTTTTATCTAAGCCATACTTTTTACAGTCCTGCGAGGTCCCGTGCCAAACAATCCTCGTCGGAGGATTCGTTGGGTTTGGATGCTATGGAGAGTGGAACACCCCCAAAGGCCCCCTCCCCCAGTCATGCGAGTGACATCGAGGTCTCGTCCCAGAAGGACCCAGGCCACAAAGGAGGGGGGAAGATCGCAAAGGCGACACCCGAAGGCCAAACTTCGGGATCCGGACACACAGAAGAGAAGATTCCCACGGACACTAACAATGGGTGTCATCTTAAATTCATCCCCCAGCCGGACACTATCCCGGAGGCCAATAAGGCTCCGGAATCGGGCGGGCGGCCTCCGTTGGCTGGAGGGGGCATGCCTATTCCATCGGCGACCTTTGTCCAACTAGAGGAGCCAGATGCTTTATTGGCGGCGCTGAAGGGCGCCTCCATCGTTGATGAACACCGTGCCCTTATGGGTATGGTGATTGAGAAGATTCAGTCTGCTGAGAGCGGACTGAATGAATCCTGTGTCAGCCTTATAAGAGGCTTTGAGGTATGGAAGAGTGTCATAGTATAGATAGTAGCCCCTGATACACTGTTCGGTGAAAAAGGAGAACCGGATAGAGGATCAAATATTATGTTCGCAGGAGACTCACTTGATGACATTTATCACTTTGTTTAATAAGCATGCGTCTGTAGCGACTGCCTCATGCTGTCGAAGTGTCCGGACTGAGGCACAGTCTGGAGCGGGCCGAAGGAGAACTTGGCCAAGTGAGGAAACAGCTAGAGGATAACCAAGGTATTCAGAAATCTTGTTTATTTAGCACTAATCAATAAGTGTGCATGATGAAAATATTTTTGGAATATGCTCTAGGGACGTCTGCCAAAATTGAGGTTCTAAAAAAGGCTGTGGCCGAAGCCGAGAAGAAGGCAGCCGCACAACATGCTCTTTGTGAGAAGCACGAGGCCAAAGTTATTGAGGCTGAGCAAGAGCTTCAAGAGGCCGTGAAGAAAATCAAGACCTTGGAGCAGAGTTTATTAGGGAAAGAATCCGAACTCTCCCAGGTTCGCCAAGCTGCAAGTGATGCCCGGGGGGAAATCCAGGAAGCGAAGAAGATTGCGGCTGGTAAGGGGTTTTTTCCTGCACAAAGCATTTATTTAATAGGGAAGGAATCAAGTTTTGATAATTCGAATTTTGATTCCTCCAGGGGTGTTTGCGGAGCTGCTGCGTGACATATCTGATGCTGCCCAATTTTACCGTGCCGAAGAAAGGAATACTGCGGATAAGCTCTTCTGGACGCAGTACCTGGCGTCGAATTATCCGGTGCCTTTCTCCGATCAACTGAAGCAGTTGACCGAACTAGCCATGAAGGACGTAATTATCCGGTTGTGGCCTGCCGAACCTATTCCAAGCAATTACTTCGGGCTCATGAAGCGGCTTGTCAGTGCCTGCCCTCGACTCAAGGTCATCAAGCAATCAGTCTGTATAGAGGGTGCGCGAATGGCCTTCGCCCGTGCAAAAGTGCATTGGGGGAAGATGGATGCGGAAAAGCTGATGACCGAGGGGCCGCCGGAGGGGAAGGAGCACCGCGCGCCCGAAATGTATTATGAAGGTGTCTTGAAAGGGGCCCGCCTTGCGGTGGAGCAATGCACCAAGGACATTATATTTCCATGAAATACGGTCATGTTTGTCTGTTGTAATGTTTGAACAAGGTCATTTTTATTATTTATGCCTGTCATTTTATAGTTGTTCCTCTTATGTGGCCGTTTTATATATTAATACTGTGAGTTGGCCAGTCGTCGGCTTCCGCCCCCATGCAGTGAATACGGGGGTGTTCGGGATAAACTTAAGCACTCTTTATCCTAGTTTTGGGTCTTCGAAGGAGGTGTTCAGCACAGCGAACCAGGCAATCAGACTATAGGGCTTTATCACTCTCACTTAGCCATAGGAAAAAGTATGGTAGGCGCAGCCCCTGGTGTTCGGAAAACCATCCCGGGGGCTCTATAAGCGCCTGATCGGAAGAAGATCGATCCTTCGCACGCTGCATTGGTTATAGCATTATGCAGCAAAAAAAATCCTTAAAGATTTGATAACCTCTCGAATAGCTGACCAGCTCTCGCCACATCATGATAGTCATTTTTCGACTTTCTCTACTAAGGTGCTCGTCCGGAAGAACCGGGACACAATCACAGTAGTTCTCCTAGCGCTGCCTTAGCCGATATAGCGGAATGTAAGGTACCAAAACATAGGAGCCGGGCAAACCCAACTATTGACCCAAGACATGATTCAGAGTTGATGCATATAATGCTATAAGTTCGGGGTGCCGAACTGTCGTGACGGTGTTCGGACTTTTGTGCCGTAATATGGGTATGATGAAGCCCCTGGCATACTAAGGCAAATCGCGATAAGCAGCTGCCTTCCCACAAAAGGGTTTTGATAGGAAATAACAGCAGACTAGCATCATATAAACTCACATGGTGTATTTGAGTAATACGTCTAAGCATATGAGTACATGTAATGTGATAAAAAGAAATATGATTGTAGAACCTGCTAAGACCAGGCGGGAGGAGGTTGTATGCGGATTTGAAGTGTATTCGGATTTTCAAAAGGGGGAGTATCTGTCGATTCCCTTACGCGCCCGCACTGCTTCCACGTCATCCATCCTAGCCCGTACAAAGGTGAACCTACAAGAAAAATGCAAGAAATAGCCTTTCGCCATGAAACAGTTGAGCCGCAGTATGTGGCTTGTCTTTTAGGTTTTGCCGGAGTGTTTTTAGTTAAACTCCGGACGCGCTGGTCTATCCCGTCGCACAGTAGTTCGGACTCCTTCTATAGAGTCCGTGAGCTTGGCCGTCGACTTAAGGTTTGATTGGAGGTGCCATTTGTTGCTCTTGCTATGAAAGTTGTGGTAGATTCTTCGGCAGCGAGGAGTTCGGCCCTGCCTGTAACCGTGATGACGCCGCGTGGACCGGGCATCTTGAGTTTATTGTAGGCATAATGTGGCACCGTGTTGAACCGAGCAAATGTGGTTCGTCCGAGCAAGGCCTGATAGTTACTGTGAAGGGGGACGATGTCGAAGAGTAACTCTTCGGTACGGCGACCGTTCGAGGATCTGAAGATCACTTCCAATGTGATTGAGCCCGTACAACATGCCTCTACACCTGGTATGACACCTTTAAAGGTGGTTTTTGTGGGTTTGATCCTCGAGGGATTGATGCCCATTTTGCGCACTGTATCCTGATAGAGCAGGTTTAGGCTGCTGCCATCGTCCATGAGGACTTGTGTGAGGTGGAATCTGTCGATGATGTGGTCGAGGACCAATGCGGTTGAATCGCCATGACGGATACTGGTAGGATGGTCCCTTCGATCGAAGGTGATCGGACAAGAGGACCATAGGTTGAGTTTTGGGGCAATTGGCTTTATTGCATGGGCGTCCCTTGATTCACGCTCCTGCTTGGGGATATAGGTTGTGTGTATCATATTCACCGTTTTCACCTGGGGAGGGAATTTCTTCTGTCCTCCTGTTTTCGATGTTCAGGGCTCCTTGTCGTCGTCGTTGCTTTGAGACCCCTTCCCCTTGTTTTTGACACTTGACCTGCCGGCTTGTCTGAAGACCTAGCATTCTCTGTTGGTATGATTGGCTGGTGTTCCTAGGGTGCCATGGATTTGGTACGGACGGTCGAGTATGCGATCCAAACTGGACGGGCCTGAATTGTTTTTGTTGAATGGCCTTTTCTGCTGACTGGACTTGGAGCCACTGAATCCGGCATTGACTATCGTGTATTCGGCGTTATCGTAGTTTTTGCAATGCTTATATTTGTTGCGCCGTGGTTTGTCGTTGTTATGCCTGGCTTTTGATGTGCCAGGGTTGCTTGCTATGTTGTTGCTACGAGCCAACCAGCTATCCTCGCCCGCACAGAAGCGGGTCATGAGTGTTGTGAGGGCTGCCATGGACTTTGGCTTTTCTTGGCCGAGATGTCGGGCAAGCCACTCGTCACGAATGTTATGCTTAAAGGCTGCTAGGGCTTCGGCATCCGGACAGTCGACAATTTGGTTCTTTTTAGTCAGGAACCGTGTCCAAAATTTCCTGGCTGACTCTTCGGGCTATTGTGTTATGTGACTTAGGTCATCAGCATCCGGTGGTCACACATAAGTGCCCTGAAAGTTGTCAAGGAATGCGTCTGCCAGGTTCTCCCAACCCCCGATGGAGTTTGCCGGCAAGCTATTCAGCCAATGCCGAGCTGGTCCCTTGAGTTTTAGCGGGAGGTACTTGATGGCGTGTAGATTGTCTCCGCGGGCCATATGAATATGGAGGAAGAAATCTTCTATCCATACCGCAGGGTCTGTAGTACTATCGTATGATTCAGTGTTTACAGGTTTAAACCCTTCTGGGAATTCATGACCCATTACTTCGTCAGTGAAGCATAGGGGGTGTGCGGCGCCTCTATGCCGGGCTACGTCACGACGCAGTTTGAATGAGACTGGTCTGTTGTATTCGGCCCGGCCAGATTTTCATTTAGTGTATCCAGCGTGACGGTCATCGTCGTGCATTGTGGCGCGCCCCTGTGATCCGCAGATCGATCTTGACTGTCCTGCTTTGTTTTCCAATACATCTTGCAGGTCCTTCGTGTGCCCCCCTGCCTGTGTGTTTTTGCTTGTTTGGCGACGGGGTGCGGTCTGGACTTTGGGCTTGTACGCCTCTTTGTCTCGGCCACGAGGCGGCCGATCAGCCGTATCATGCGCTGGTAGTGTGGGTTTTAATGCCTCCTCCTCGAGTTGAGGTAGCAACCTGCGCTTTGGGTAACTTTTTCTAGGGCGCTCGAGTCTGTATTCCTCGGTAGCCAGGACTTCGGTCCATCTGTCAGTTAGCAGACCTTGATCAGCTTGGTGCTGTTGCTGCTTTTTCTTCGGGCTTTTTGCAGTGGCTATAAGCCGGCGTTTGAAGCGCTCCTGCTCGACGGGATCCTCAGGCACGATGAATTCTTTGTTGCTAAGGCTCACTTCATCTTCGGAGAGAGGCATGTAATTATCATCCTCCAATTTTCCATCTGTCGCCTGTTCCTTAGGGATAGCTTGCCCATCCTCCTGCTCGCCTTGCTCGAAGCCTGACTGGGTAGGATTGTCTTCGTCTTCGGCACCATCCCGATTGTTATCTCTTGTGCCGGTATCACTGTTTTTGCTATGGCGGGGCTTGGAGCGGCGCCGCTGATGCCGGTGTCTGGATTGCTTCTCCAAGGGGTTATCCTCTGTTGCTTTGTCGCCATTGCTTTCTTTGGGGGTGTCCACCATATAAATATCATATGATGAGGTGGCTATCCAGCGCCCTATGGGCGGTGGTTCCTGTTCATCTCCTGCATCGTCGTCCATACCGTCGATGTCTTCAAAGTCAAAGTCAAGCAGGTCAGTTAAGTCATCGACAGTGGCTATAAAGTGGGTGGTGGGTGGGGGACGAATTTCTTCGTCATCCGCTCCCCACTCGGGCCGGATATAGTTCGGCCAAGAATCTCCTGACAAGGACAAATATCTTAATGAGTTCAGCACGTCACCCAGGGGTGAGTGGTGAAAGATATCCGCGATAGTGAATTCCATGGCGGGTTCCCAATCTGATTCGATAGGCACGGACGCACGCGGTTCGGATCCTGCAGCTGAAGACGAGTCCAGGGGTCCGATAACGCCACTCTCACAGGAGGTGGGATCAGTGTTCGGCTTCGACACCGATGATTGTGCGACCTCCATGGCGGGGTCCATCCACCCGTCCTCGGAAGGCGCGATCTGCCCCGGATTGATTCCCGGTGCCAACGTGGGTGCGATCTCCCGAATACTGTCCGACGATAGATTAAAGGCATGTCCGTCATGACTGTTCGGCGCACCTGTCATGGGCTTGAATCCGTCAAAGATCAAGTCTCTGTGGATGTCGGCAGTATAGTTTAAGCTTCCAAACCTAACCTGATGGCCAGGGGCGTAGCTGTCGATCTGCTCCAGATGGCCAAGCGAGTTGGCCCGCAGTACGAAGCCGCCGAATACGAAGATCTATCCGGGAAGGAAAACCTCCCCCTGGACCGCATCATTGAAGATGATCGAGGGAGCCATCAAGCTTTATCGCGACAACACAGTGGAACTCTCAATGAAAGCATCAATGACGGTGTCAAAACCGGTGGATCTCGGGTAGGGGGTCCCGAACTATGCGTCTAAGGCTAATGGTAATAGGAGGCAGGGGACATGATGTTTTACCCAGGTTCGGGCCCTCTCGATGGAGGTAATAACCTACTTCCTGCTTGATTCATCTTGATGATATGAGTATTACAAGAGTTGATCTACCACGAGATCGTAAAGGCTAAACCCTAGAAGCTAGCCTATGATTATGATTGTTCGTCCTCCTATGGACTAAACCCTCCGGTTTATATAGACACCGGAGGGGCTAGGGTTACATAGAGTCGGTTACGGATAAGGAGATCTACATATCCGAATCGCCAAGCTTGCCTTCCACGCAAAGGAGAGTCCCATCCGGACACGGGACGAAGTCTTCAATCTTGTATCTTCATAGTCCAATAGTCCGGCCAAAGTATATAGTCCGGCTGTCTGGATACCCCCTAATCCAGGACTCCCTCACTCACATGTGCAGAGCGATCCCAGATAAAGCTTTGGAAACTCACAAGCTTGGATCTGTACACTACTTGTTGTCTGGTCTGCCTACAATCAACTGGATACTTAGACACACATTGCTGCCAAAGTCAGGAGATCACAAGATGATCAGAGGACATGCTATCAACTTGCTGCATTTGTTTGATATACCTAAAAAAATTCAAATTCATGAGCCTGATTGTGGAAACAATCAAGAGAACAACAGCTGATCAGAAGAGAAGTTGTGGGTATGCTCCACAAATTCAGGAGCTCATCAACTCAAAGATGGACACAGGCACATATCTTTTGGATAAGGAGCATCTACCCTTATATCCTGAGTTTGAAGATAACACTGTTGAGATGAATGAGGAGGAACCATCATCTGTGCAAGCACATGAGAAGAGAGAGAGAAAGCAAGGGCAGATAAAGCTGCAAAGATGCCAACTGCTGAAGAGGCATATCAAGTGTTCCTGAAGAGCAAGCAAGATCAGCTTGGCTACTTAATTGCCTCCAGCTTGAGGATTGAGAAGGGCTTGGCCAGCCTAACTCAAAACCAGGAGAGTTTGGAGAGAATCATTGAGCAGAAGTTCTATGCTCTTGATGCGAAGGTCACTGAGATCCAAACCGCAGTTGACCAACTTCAGGAGGATGTGGAGGAGAAGAAGGGCAAGTCTACTACAGAAGCTTTTGCTAGACTGGCCAGAGCTCAGAGAACTGCTGCAGTGCCTATTCCAGACACCAGAGCTACATCATCTGCACCAGCTATAGCTTCAGTGCCACCAGCTCTAGCAGCCACTCCACGAGCTCCAGCTACATCAACTGATGCTTTTGTCCTTGGAGTAATCTCTACACCACCTCATGAAGACCAAGCCGGAGAGTCGTTTTAGCACTATGCATTTTTGAACTTTTTGGTAACTTGTTGCCAAAGGGGGAGAAAAATGTCTAGATCATAGGCTTTGAGAGAGAGTGTTGCTTTTGATCTCTCTTGTTTTTGGTGGTTGAACTTCTTTATTTGTGTGTTTTCTTGATACATTATGCCTTTTGTGAGATACTTGGATGATCATGTGTTTGATCATATGCTACCTTAATGCTTGTTGGATGATATTATCTTTTCCTCATACGATCATTCACTTTTCTTGGTGATGAGTGCATGTGTTCAATCATTATCATTTTGAGCGCTCCACCAAGATGTATGTGACATGAAAGAGTAACCCATGGTCCTAACACATTGTGCATTTGCAGTCCAAAGCAAATTTTAAATAACGCACAAATTTAGGGGGAGCTCTTGCTTATCACATACTTCTCAAAGTGATGGCGTTTTTCAATATTATTTTCATTTGTTGAAGCTTTGATCTATATGTTGTCATCAATTACCAAAAAGGGGGAGATTGAAAGTGCAACTATCCGTGGGTGGTTTTGGTAATTCCTAACAACATATAGCTCATTGAGCTAATGCTATTTCAAGATAAATATTTCAGGAAAGCTCAATGATTGGCATGGCATGGATGAGAAAAGTGGATCCCTCAAAATGCTAAGGACAAAAGGATTTGCTCAAGCTCAAAGCACAAGACTCTACATTTTCCATTTTAGTGATCCAAGATCACATTGAGTCCATAGGAAAAGCCAAGACTATCAAGAGGGGATGAGGTGTTGCTTAATGAGCCTCTTTCTTGAAGTGCTTAGTGATATGCTCCAAAACCCTCAACTACTTTCTCACATCCACATATGTCCCAAACCAAAAGTCAAACTCGGCCCCACCGAAACTGTCTATCCGGTGCCACCGAGTTCTGATGTCATAGCCACTGCCACAAACCCTAATCAAATCGGTCTCACCGATAGGGATCTCGATCTCATCGAGATGGGATTGTAATCTCTCTGTTTCCCTTCGTAATGTTTCGGTCAAACCGAGATGAGCATCAGTCCCACCGAGATTGCAATGCAAACTCTCTGTTTCCCCTTCGTAATGTTTTGGTCCAACCGAGATGAGCGAATCAGTCCCACCGAGTTTGCCTGACCAACTCTCTGTTTGTCTATTACCAAAATTGGTCTCACCGAGTTTGTGTAATCGGACTCACCGAGATTACGTTATGCCCTAACCCTAATGATATCGGTCCCACCGAAAATACTAACGGTCACATTATGAACTAAATCGGTCTGACCGAGTTTCGGGATTTAGTCCCACCAAGTTTGGTAAGTTGTGTGTAACGATTAGATTTTGTGTGGAGGCCATATATACCCCTCCACCCACTCTTCATTCATGGAGGGAGCCATCAGAACATGCCTACACTTCCAACATACATTTTCTGAGAGAGAACCACCTACACTTGTGTTGAGGTCAAGATATCCCATTCCTATCACATAAATCTTGATCTCTAGCCTTCCCCAAGTTGCTTTCCACTCAAATCTTCTTTCCACCAAATCCAAATCCTGTGAGAGAGAGAGTTGAGTGTTGGGGAGACTATCAGTTGAAGCAGAAGAGCAAGGAGTTCATCATCAACACACCATTTGTTACTTCTTGGAGAGTGGTGTCTCCTAGATTGGCTAGGTGTCACTTGGGGAGCCTCCGACAAGATTGTGGAGTTGAACCAAGGAGTTTGTAAGGGCAAGGAGATCGCCTACTTCGTGAAGATCTAGTGAGGCAAGTCCTTCGTGGGCGACGGCCATGGTGGGATAGACAAGGTTGCTTCTTCGTGGACCCTTCGTGGGTGGAGCCCTCCGTGGACTTGCGCAGCCGTTACCCTTCGTGGGTTGAAGTCTCCATCAACGTGGATGTACGATAGCACCACCTATCGGAACCACGACAAAAACATCCGTGTCTTCAATTGCGTTTGCCTCCTCAAACTCGTCCCGTTTACCTTCATATGCAATTGTTTTACTTTCCGCTGCTATACTCTTAGAATTGCATGTGTAGGTTGATTGCTTGACTTGTGCTAAGTTGCTAAAATCTGCCAAGAACTAAAATTGGGAAAAGGCTAGATTTTTATTTGGTCAAGTAGTCTAATCCCCCCCTCTAGACATACTTTCGATCCTACAACATGTGCTAGCTAAAATTTCTTATTGTAATAAGACTTCATGTAGTTGGTTGGAAGAGCCCCCCTGACTTCGTTGTCAGCAAGCTTGTGAACGATGTACTCCTTATTAATTCTTAATAAAGCTAGCCATGATGGCCTTCCCTAAAAAAATGCAAATGCATACATACACACATACACTTACCCAGTGGCAGAGCCAGGAAAATCAAGTGAAGGAGGGCAAGCGTTGTTAAATCTTATTTGGAGGATCAGTCTATCAGGGTAAACCAATTTAGCGGCAAAATAACCAGTATTTACGTGTATACTAGGCACAAATCAGTATTGTTAGGGGGGTCACGGTCCTGCTGGTACCTTGTCTCCGCCACTGCGCTCACCCCTATGAACGCAGGCACACACACCCTACCCCTATGAGCACCTCCAAGAGACTGAGCCAGCACATCATCTTGAAACTGACGAAGTTGCCACAGACTCCTTCATAAAAGAATCAAGAAAGGCGGCCAAAGAAGAAATCGTCGCCGCGCTTCCAGAGAAAAAGACGGTGTTCTATACGACCGTGCCCACTCATATGAGCGATCGTATGGAGTGACATCGCCGCCGCCAGATCGTCTATTTCCACCCCGTGAAATCGGATCGTGGATCAGACACCCAGAGAGACCAGAAAATCATCCAAGTAGAACCCTAGCCTCCGGAGTTCATCCGGAGGGGAGATTGGCAAGGAGAAGAGGAGGATCTTCCTCATCGCGCACAAGGGGGCTACGTCATCAACAACATCATCACGACGGTCATCATCATCATCATCCACATCCTTAATCAATGTAACATCAGGAATCCTAGTGGATCATCTTGTGTGTTATTTGAATCATTTATCCATGTATGCCATCACCCTTGTCATGATGATCGCTGTCTACATGTGTGAGTAGACCCCTGGTTCTCGGGGATATGGATGAACCTTGGTATGTGTAGGATCTGAAATGTTATTTTGGATATGAGATTCACTATTGAATATTTGGTTTAATAACTTCGTGAATGTTGTGAAGAGGCCCCACTCAGCATTTGTGTTTTATGCCCAAGAAGTATATCACTTTCTTTGTAAAGGGCTAGGATGTGAAGGTAATTCGAGGTGACAGTAAAAGTCTTTTCCTTATAAGGGAATTATGGAGAACCCTTAGAGAGGCTGCATCCACGGGGTAAACCCTTAATTATCATGAGTTGTAACCTTATGGGGGAGACTATGATGGTACTGTGTGTGACACGAAGTCTACTTCGAGTAGAACATGTACTGTACCCGGCTCCACCCAGCATAATCGTCAGCAGTGGCTCAAGTATCCATCTCATACTATGCCCATGCATAGATGCATTAGGAACATACCAATGGGGATTCCGGACTCCCTAAAAACGCCTTACTCCTCTGTTGTTTCATCAGTCACTCTAGTCATTGTTCTCTATTTACTTTTATCTTATTTACTTTAAAGTTCGTTCCACTACTCAATCATAATTTACTGCCGCCTTCACTATGCTTTAAGTCTACAATTATCTGCAGGCATAAAAATACATGATTCACTAGAAGAGGCAAAACTAAATCATGTGCTCCTTGTGGGATCGATACTCTTACTTCAAAAAGGCTACAACTAACCATGTGCACTTGCAGGTCATCAAGCTTCTGGCGTCGTTGCCAGGGAGCTAGGCGCTTTTGGGCTTTGCCTTGAGTTTTGAATTATTTTGTGTTTTAACGGTGTTTGTAGATTGTGAGCAACCATGGTCCTTCCAGAACAAATTTATCAGATATGTGTGCAATTAGTAGCAAGACCGGCTCGAGGAGAGAACTTTATATCTATTGGTCCTGACCTATCTGGTAAAGTATTAAATAGGCACTATTTCCACCTATATATAATTTATCGGTATTACCTGGTAAACCCCGAAACCCTTCTGGTGACCTTAAAATGCTTCTGGTTCCTCTCCAAACTATTTCTAATGTTAATGAAACTATTTCATAAATATTTTCTCATTACTCCTGTCCTGCTAAGACTCAACAGATCGTGATTATCTTAAACTTATGAACCTATAGGTTCGGTAAAACATAAAAATGAATAGATACCCTTTCGTTCAATGACTGACAACGGAACCGTGGACATCCATATCATTCCCTATGAGTACTCGAATGACATTTGAGTGAACCTTTGGTTATCATGTGCTATTCACTTTGCTTCGCGATACCTGCAACACCCGAGGTGAGATATATTGGTATGCTCTTGAGTTATACACGTGCTCACTATACCGGTCTCCTTGTTACCGCTTTTGTTCTTCTTTCTCATTGCATGTTTCAGCATCCCTGTGACTTAGTCACATGTGTCTAGCCAGACGATGATGGATGCCGTCACACCGAGAGGACCCTAAGAATATTTCTCCATCATCGGAGGAGCAAATCCCACTCTTGAGCTATCTAGTACCTTGTCAAACTTTTTGATGAACCTGCAAGTCATCGTTATGATCACCATGTTACAGATGACGTTTGAGGAATTGCAAAGTTCATCGTATGGTAAGAAGTGACTATGATACTCTCAGGTCTAAGGAACCAATTCACATGTTAACACTCTATGTTATAACAATTAACTTCTGACGATTGCATCTCAAAGTATACAAGTAAGTTTGTGTCGATTCAATACGACCGTTCTTCGGACGTCTTACTCTCAAGGTTCTTTTAGGACTATCGTTACACTTAATGATATCCTAGAATTTGAAAAACATAATTACCAACAAAATTTGAGATAGTCTTAGAGGAAAGACTAAGAATCTTATTTTTACTATTTATCATTCAACACGCGCATATGAGTTTTCCACTGAATGGCACATTCCAGGATCATAGCAGCGCATAGAATATTATTACCTCTAGGGAATATTTCCAACACAAATTCCCCAACCCTAGCTTGGCGTACCAGCCACCTCCTGGACCAATTCTCTTGACCATCTTTCCCCAGCTTGCCGACAGTGGTGGCGGCCCAGATCCCATGCCTAACTGGGCGAGTACGCCCAATGGAGGTGCCATTCCAGCTCCTATTCGTCTCATATCCCTAGTCTGGCTGCACCAGCGGATCTCACTCTTTCATAAGCGAACAAGAACTTGAGGGTACTATGATATGGCGTCCAGAGGCCGACCTCGCCCCATCTTTTTTTTCTACACCAACCCACCATTCTACATATGTCGCCCCCACCCCATCGACGTTGGAGAAGAAAGCTTAATATGAAAGTATGCTTATTTGTGAGTATGCTACCAAATTCCGAGTTAATTTTGTGGCCTTTTATTTGGCGAGTATATTGGTTCAGATTTTACTACACTGTCCATATCACATGAATAATATTTTGGTCGGAAATAGTTACTTGAGTTACTCCACTCGAGACGAGATTTAGAAACTCAGGATGTTTGGAAGTTATATGAATGGCTACATTTTTAAAATTTGAGCATATGCACATATATGTGGATGATATAATTTGATTGTCACTAATAGAAGCTTGAAGGTTAGAACACTTTTTGAGCAAATTATCAAACCCATTAAGCTACGCTACAAGGGCGTCTCCTCACGCGTGCCATGTCGAACACATTGGTTGGGCAGGAAAATAAAAGGGATACAAGATTATTGGAACCAACCCGTCCCATCCCCTTTCCATTTATGCATCAAATGATTAATCTCATAAGCCAAAAGCACATTATCTGTGATCATTCTCCTGGGAACGAAAGCGGATTGAGATGGTGAAATAATTTCTGGAAGCACTTATTTCAACCTATTCGCCAAAACTTTGGAGATCAGCTTGTAAAGCACATTACACAAACTTATTGGGTGAAATTCCGTCACCTTCTCTGGGTTTCTGTTCTTTGGGATCAACACTATAGTGGGTTCATTCCAAGCATCTGACATAGCATTACCATTAAGCACACCAAGAATCCCCTCATGCACCTTATTATCAACAAGCTCCCAAAACCTTTTATAGAACAGAGCCGGCATTCCAACTAGCCCCGGTGCCTTAAGATCTCATATAGAATCAAGAGCTTTCTTCACTTCATCACCAACCAAAGGGCGTATAAGCCTGACATTCATCTCTGGTGTAACTGTAGTTGGAACAAGGGACATGAGTTTGTCGGTGAGTAAACCTGCAGAAGACATGAACAAACTTTTGTAATGATTAATAATAAATATTATGAGCTCATCTTGTCCCTCCACTACACTTCCATCCTCCTTCTTCAACCTTCTAATAACATTCTTCCTCCTTCTCTCCGATGCTTGAGCATGATTTTTTTGTATTCGGATCCCCATACTTCAACAAGTGTGCAAGGGACCTTTGACGCCAATACATGTTATGTTGATCCTCCAAACAACTAAGCTTATACTTCAGTAGCTGCTCATGATTCACCTCGTACTGGCTAATGGGCCTTCGCCTACAAACTTCTAACTCCTTCTTCACCTTCCTAATACGGCCCTTTCAAGGGTGGAATACCAAAGAAACTAGGAGACCCGAGAATACCAACTATACCATGCTCACCTTCCCCGTTACGGCCCGTTCAGTCAACTTTGCAACTACAATTCATCATCTTTTCAGGAAGGGTCACGTATTGGAGCCTTTAGGCAAGTCCACATACTCAACCATCATATAGTCTTCTATGATTGCTAACACTCACCACGTACACATGAGCAAAACGTTTCAACCGGACACATAGAAACATAGGGGCTTATAGTTTTGCCTCCCAACATGTCCACCTCGAGGGTGATGTCAACAACAATAATTCATGCTACCCATATTCAGTTGGATATATGTGCCTAGATCTTTCCTCACCACATGATGCTTGCCAAAAGAGAAAATAAAAAGGAATAAACACAAGAACTTTGACTCTTACATTAAAGTAAATACATAGAAGTAAAAGATAGGCCCTTCGCAGAGGGAAGCAGAGGTTGCCATGCACTTTTTGTTTGTATGCTCGACCCCTTAGTGCAAGAGAACGTCACGTTATATTGCCCCTTGATGGCAACCTTTATTATGCAGTCTGCCGCTTTTATTCTTCGCCATCAAAAGTTCTTACAACGCTTAATTTTCTCTTACACTAAATGATCTAACACTTTTGGAAGCAATTTTTATTGCCTCATTGCACCGATAACAACTTACTTGAAGGATCTTACTCAATCCATGGGTAGGTATGGTGGAATCTCAAAACAAGATTTGGGTTTAAGGGGTTTTGGATGCACAAGTAGTATCTCTACTTGGTGCAGAATTTTTGGCTAGCTAAGATGGGGGGCAAACACCACATGTTGAAGGATCTATGATAATATAACTTCTATGTGAATATGAATAAACATAAATCATTATGTTGTCTTCCTTGTCCAACGTCAACAATTTTGGCATATAATATTTTGATGGGTGCTCACAATCACAAAAGATTTCCAAGATAGTGTATTGCATGTGAATCTTCTCTTCCCTTATTAATTCTTTCATGAGTTGCATCATTGACCAATGCTATGTTTGTCAATCTACAATAAAATTTTCTACTTATACTTTTCCTTATGTGGTGTCATTACTCACCATAAGATTAGCATATGATCCTTTTCATTTATTTCCTTTCTTTTTATTGAAACATGAAAGTAAAGAAGGAAAAACTCAAAGTAAACTTTATTATATATCTCGCACACGATTACAAAGATAGATCACTAAGAAAACTCTCAAAAAGAAAGGATTGAACTAAACTTGTATTCATCTAAAGCAAAAGATAACCATGGATCGAACTAATAAAAGTAAAGGCAAAAGATTGTGGAGGTGATACGATACTGGGGCACCTCCCCCAAGCTTGGCGAAAGCGAAGGGGAGTGCCCATACCCGATACTCAATTTTATTTTGGTGGTGAAGAAGGAGGTGGTGGTGATGAAGCGGTAGCAATCCTGTCCTTGGGTTTCCACGGCAGAGGCTCACCATCATAAGAGGAGGAGTGAGTCTCTTGGGTCCTGCAACTGGCAGCCAAACTCATACCTTTAAACTTTGCCTCATATTCAAAGACTTGGTTTTGAAGGTTGTAGATCTGGCTTTGGAGGAAGTTGATTTGGTCGTTGAAGGAGAAGACGATGTCCTTCATGGACTTGCCATCCACCTTGAGATCATGGGTGTAGTCCGCGATCAAGAGGTGATTGGCATTGAGTCCACATTCCACCATCCCCTTGCATCAGAAGACTTCCTGCTCCATAGCGTCAAGCCTAGCCTCCACAGATCCAGTCCCCTTGGGGCCTTGCACATAGTGGATGTGGAGCACCCCATCACGCATCTGAATAGCTTGAGGGTGCTGCATCACCTCCCACAGATATGGGTTGATGACGTTCTCGAAGAACTTATCCTTGGAGGAGCTTGAAGTGGGCATGGTGGATTAGATCTGTCAGAAAACAACAAGAGAAAAAACAAGAGATTTCTCTGCGATATGGAGGTCGATAGGTTCGGGGAGTATATAAAGATTTTTTTATCTTGGTAACAAGCAAACGGAAGAAAACTGGAGTCCAGAAGGTACCCGAGGTGGGCACAACCCACCTGGGCACACCTGGCAAGCCAGGCGTGCCCTGGTGTCTTGTGCCCACCAGAGGTGCCTTCCTGGTTGTTTCTTATTTTCCTAATTTTTTAAATATTCCAAAATAGACAAAAAATAGTTTTGTGGATTTTTGGAGTCCGTTTACTTACCGTATCACGTACCTCCTCTTTTTCACGATTCTGGCGTGTCCCGGAAGGTTTCTTTTATGTGTTCTTCCGGTGTCATAGTTTGGATAATATTACTTTCAACATAAATGGGTGTACCTGAGATATAATGTTTTATTCATTGCCCATTAACAACCTTCGGGTTAGTACCTTCGACATTATTTATCTTGATAGCTCCAGATCGATAAACCTCCTCGATAACATAGGGTCCTTCCCATTTGGAGAGGAGTTTTCCTGCAAAGAATCTGAAACGAGAGTTGTACAAAAGAACATATTCTCCAACCTTGAACTCACACTTTTGGATTCTTTTATCATGCCATCTCTTAAATTTTTCTTTGAATAACTTTGCATTTTCATAAGCTTGGGTTCTCCATTCATCTAATGAGCTAATATCAAATAACCTCTTCTCACCAGCAAGTTTGAAATCATAGTTGAGTTCTTTAATTGTCCAATATGCTTTACGTTCTAACTCAAGAGGCAAATGACAAGCTTTTCCATAAACCATTTTATAAGGAGACATACCCATAGGATTTTTATATGCTGTTCTATAAGCCCAAAGTGCATCATCTAATTTCTTAGACCAATTCTTCCGGGACCTATTGACAGTCTTTTGTAAAATTAGTTTTATTTGTCTATTGCTAAGTTCAACTTGACCACTAGACTGAGGGTGATAGGGTGATGCAATTCTATAGTTAACATCATACTTGACAAGCATTTTACGGAAAGCACCATGAATAAAGTGTGAACCACCATCAGTCATTAAATATCTAGGGACTCCAAACCTTGGGAAAATAACTTCCTTAAGCATTTTAATAGAGGTGTTGTGATCAGCACTACTGGTTGGAATAGCTTCTACCCAGTTAGTAACATAATCAACAACAACCAAAATATGAGTATACCCATTAGAGGAAGGAAAAGGTCCCATGAAATCAAATCTCCAAACATCAAATGGTTCAACACACTAGAAAAACAACACACTTCCGTGATGATACGTGTTTGTCATAGTAGGTCACGTTTTCTGTCATGCATGTACATCCGTGACAATTTTATGACAGAATCAAGATAGTCATACCTATGCTGTCGTAGAAGTTTTCCATGACATTACCAAAATTATCATTAAAGAAGTGTCCACTTCCATGACGATAAATCGTGCGTCATAGAAGTGCTTTCGTCAAGGGTAACCGACATGTGGCATTGACCGTAATGGCTCGCCGTTAAGCTAACAGGTCCGGTTTTGGATCCGATAACCCGTTAACAACCCAGACCAATGGGGACTTTCCACGTGTAAAATTCTCATTGGCTGGAGGAAACACGTGTTGCCTCACCGTTGGGACAGATGTCATCCACTCATTGGACATGAGGCGCCTATGATAGGTTGACACGTGGCATGGCCCAACAGTGGCCCATTCTGGTGAAAAAGGCCGGCCCAGTAAAAATTAGCAAGCCGACCCATATAAGGCCTACTTGTGTGAGGTCGATTTAAGCCCACGACCCATACGAGATGTGCCAATTTTGCCCGTCAATGGCCCATTAAAGATTTGACACCATTGCAGCCCATCGTCAATTCGAGCCCATTAACAGCCCGCTATATATTTGGGCTCAATATCGGCCGATGTGATTTCGGCCTGTTAACGACCCATTCAAGGGATGGGCCAATTTTCAAGATGTACATCTTTCGGCCTTTTAGTGACCCATTTAAGTGTTGGGCTAATTTCCGCCCCGGTGTGTCTTTCAGCCTGTTGACAGCCCATAAATGAGTTGGGCCATTTGTAGTTGGACCTGAGTTTTGGCCTTTTAGCGACCCATTTAAGTGTTGGGCCAATTCCCGGCCCGGTGTGTCTTTCAGCCTGTTGACGGCCCATAAATGAGTTGGGCCATTTGTAGTCGGACCTGAGTTTTGGCCTTTTAACGGCCCATGCCCTTCATTGTCCAATACCAGCCCGGTTTCTCTTTCGGCCTGCTAAAGGCCCACAACACATTTGGGCCATTTACAGTATGACCTGACTTTCGGCCTCTTAGCGGCCAATGGTCTTCATGGTCCAGTACTAGCCCGCTGTCTCTTTTGGCTTGCTAAAGGCCCCCAGTATAGTTGGGCCATATGTAGCCCAACCTTAGTAATGGCCTATTAACGGCCCTTGAAATCAAATGGGCCCACCTGTTGGCTGCTTTGATGTCGGCCTGTTAACGACCCGGGAGGTAAGAGGGCCGACCATTAACTTTCGGCCTGGTAACGGCAGATTAACTTAATGGGCCCACTAAAGTTCGTACATGTATTTAGGCCAAATTAGTTAATTTGAGCCCATTACGACAAGCAATTATGCACAGGACCAAAACCGATCAAGCAAAGGTACGGCATACAGGGAAAATGTTGCACATCCAACATATATTATAGGAAATTACATCCACTAGGAAATCAAAGATTCATGCCAGTGCAAATAATTGAACAGAACCTAATGATCTACAACGTCACAATCTGCAACCTTAGCACGGATGACGCCCATAAGCATGTGGGAAAGTTCTTGCTGCTTTGCTACACTATCTGTGAAAACATTGATCAGTTGTTGTTGTTGCACACGAATGTGCACCTTTGATTCCTCCACCATTTCCATCATTGCTTCAGCCATTAATTGGTTCACAAACATAATTTTTTTTTGTTGCATTCGAGATAGAGGATACTGAACAGATTCAGATGGCGATTTTGGCAGGCTTGTATTATTGATAGTGGAGAGTGTCTTGACTACTGAATCATAACATAAATTAGGAGGGGAACCAAACAGATTAATCATGAGTTATTGCCATGTTACCTGACCTAGATTTATTGGAAAGAAACAATGGGGTTGCCTTGCTGTTTTCAGAGTTTGTCTTCTTATCTTTAGCAGCCTGCACCAAATTAACACACTAGCATTGCTATCATTGTCCAAGTCAGATAATAGGAAAGTAACATTGACACAATGAACATTTGGGCAACTAGCCTACACCAAATTAACACAATATGGCACAGCTATCATCATCTAGGTAAGGTAATACGAAAGCAACATTGACACAATGAATGAATGGGCAACCAGAGGAGCACTACAATTCAGTATTGTGCATGATATGAGATAGTACACTCATGCAGCTCAGTATGCAAAACTACCAGGCAGTTTTCCTTACAAAAATAAACATTGGCGCCTTTAACATTTTGCTACAACTAATTTTAGATGAGATAAATGTTGGATTCACGCCGATTAACAAAATACATGCTGATGTAAAAATGTAGTGATATACAACAGGTACTTTCATCAGCATTGGAGCACAGAGAATTCCCGCAAGATATTTTCCTCGAATACAATCCCAATGGAGGAAGTCTTCTATCGTTTAACCTTATTTTCTCAAAAGACAGATGGGTAAGAAACATGTAGAAAATATGATCAGAATGCTATAACAATTCATGATGCGAGGATACGCGCACGCTTCTTAGAATGGAGTTGACATTCTTTTGCTGGACTGGAGCGAACTAGTTCTTTGGCCACTGGAATCTGCTTATTATCAGTTGGAGTTGGGTTTCTCTGTGCTGGAGCAGTATCTATGAAAATTGGAGTTGGTTTATTATCTTCTGGCATTTGGATCTTTTGCAAAGACCTGGTTTGTAACCCCTACAGATTCTAACATAGCCGTCTTCCCCTTGCATGCCTTATATAGAATAATGGTGCTTCAATTATAAAACATGCTACAATAGAGATGGAATAGGTACTGAAGAATAGAAAGGCATGACATATTGACATGTATTCCCTCCATCCGGAAATAAATGGATGGGTCTAGGTGTATTTCAGTTCTAGATACATCAAGTTTTATCCATTTTTCTGACATGTAATCTGGACGGAGGGAGTATGATGTAAGATCTAGGGATACGACAGGACAACAGTGTAAAAACACTACTTGAATGTAAAACTGTGTGCTAGCGGAATACATACAGAAAAACACTAAGGCAACATATGCGTGTATGATTGAGAAACTAAGATGGCATTGCAAGAGACCACTAGAACAACTCTTCAATGTAAAAAAAAGAACATGGTATGGTAGACAGATGAAGTACATACTGATGAATAACAATGCATAAGATATTCAGAAGCACGATGTCCAAACTAAGCAGATGACATTGCGATAGAGTAGAATGACAGTACTTGAATTCGAAAACATGTTATCAGGAATGGAATAGGTACTGAAAAATAGGAAGGCATGCCATATTTACATGCATGATCAGCAGGCTAAGCACAAGGCATTGCAATAGAGTAGATGCACTCCAGGACATTATATGCATGATGTACCCATATCAAGGGTCAAGTAAGAGCAAGGACCTTATGGGGTGAATAGGATTCATCATCTTTCTACAAGTCTTGTGAAGAACTGCCTTTACATGTTCCATCATATTGGATATCATTGACGTCAAGTTTGTTGGCCGTTACATTGCTCCATGAGGTTCTTGTGCATAAATCAGTGTGTGCAATTATATCTGACATGCATGGAAGACAACTAGTAGTTAGATTTATGTAATGAGTGCCTGTAGGAGACGACATAGATAGTAGTACTGGGGTTAACTAGCAGCAATAGGTCTCAAAAACTAAAGGGAGAACACAGATGAAAGCTACAGAATATGTATCATTTGTACTTGAGATTAACTAGATGGCACACAAAAGTATTAAAGAACAATATAGGTAATACTAGAAGTGGTATAATACTATAATCACCAGCCTGTGGGATAGCATTGGCTGATGGATGATAACTATGGAACAACGTTACCTAAAGAACAAGTCTCTTAGCTGAACTATGGAACAACTTTAACTCCTGAACAAGACCTGTAAGAGATCAGCATGAATATATAGTGACTCTTTCTGTTTCACACACACTCTCTCTGTCTAGTTAGGTACACTCTCACGTCCATAAGCATATGGATGTTTTGAAAAGTCAAACCTCAGAAAAGTTTGACCAGGTATATGTGGAGAAAAACATTTACATCTTGAATGATCATTAGATTCATCACAACATGTACTTACTTTATACTTCATTTATCTTTGGTATTGTAGATATAAGTAATTTCTCTATAAACTTGGTCAAAGTTTCAAAAGTTTGACTTTAAGAAAAATCTTGGCACTACATTATCAACGGAGGCAGTAGCTCTTTCTCTCTTTGCTATCTCTCACGGGCCTCCCCTCTCACTCGAACTCTCTATGCCGACGGATTATATGCTCACTGTGTCAGCGTATAGCTCCATATATTGTTTAGTTGACCGGTCAACCGGTCCACATGCTGCCTTGTCAGTTTGTGTTCTCTATCTTCGTGTGCTGGCCCATGTGGTAGTGGGTGAAAATAAGTAAACTAGAGGCCCATCTGACACACAGTGAAGTAAACAAAGTTGAAACCACTCGGGGTAGGACCCCGCACGCTAGTAAATTGAGGGCACATTGAGGACACACTTCTTCCGCATGAAGGACGCACTCGCGCACAATTCACCATTGCGCGGCGGCATGCACAGAAGGACGCACTCGCGCACACCAGGCAGGCCCTCCACTATGTAGGCCAAAACATGTGCCAAATTCACTTGTGATGCATTTGGCGTCGATGCCCCTCTATTGCTCACCTGGTGCCCCAATCTCGATCACCTACTTTGCACCGCTGCCAAATTAACTCGCGCAATGAAAAAACACTTGCGTGGGAGAGAGAGAGGACCGAGGCAATAAAAGAACACTTGTTTTGGAGAGTGAGAGGCTGGTGTAGTTGTTTTGATTGATTTGTTTATACATGTGGGTCTGTGTGCACAGTGGTGCCAACTCTCTCACATTGCGAGAGCAGTGCCAAAATCTTTTGATTTGACATCGATGCGTATTATGTGGCATACTTTTGAGAAATATGGCATTGGACACATAGTGGAAGGCAACAAATGCCCAAGCTCTTCACATGCTCCTAGGTAAATGAGAGGAAAGAGAGAGAGAGAGAGAGAGAGAGAGAGAGAGAGAGAGAGTGAAAAAACATCACTAGCCAGCCAACCCTATCGTATGAGCGAATGATATTGGTACCTCTTGATGACAGGACAATCTTATACAACCAGCTGCTCTAATATGCTCTAAAAATGCAAGAAATAGCCTTTCGCCATGAAGCAGTTGAGCCGCAGTATGTGGCTTGTCTTTTAGGTTTTGCCGGAGTGTTTTTAGTTAAACTTCGGACGCGCCGGTCTATCCCGTCGCACAGTAGTTCGGACTCCTTCTATAGAGTCCGTGAGCTTGGCCGTCGACTTAAGGTTTGATTGGAGGTGCCATTTGTTGCTCTTGCTGTGAAAGTTGTGGTAGATTCTTCGGCAGCGAGGAGTTCGGCCCTGCCTGTAACCGTGATGACGCCGCGTGGACCGGGCATCTTGAGTTTATTGTAGGCATAATGTGGCACCGTGTTGAACCGAGCAAACGTGGTTCGTCCGAGCAAGGCCTAATAGTTACTGTGAAGGGGGACGATGTCGAAGAGTAACTCTTTGGTACGGTGACCGTTCGAGGATCTGAAGATCACTTCCAATGTGATTGAGCCCGTACAACATGCCTCTACACCTGGTATGACACCTTTAAAGGTGGTTTTTGTGGGTTTGATCCTCGAGGGATTGATGCCCATTTTGCGCACTGTATCCTGATAGAGCAGGTTTAGGCTGCTACCATCGTCCATGAGGACTTGTGTGAGGTGGAATCTGTCGATGATGGGGTCGAGGACCAATGCGGTTGAATCGCCATGACGGATACTAGTAGGATGGTCCCTTCGATCGAAGGTGATCGGACAAGAGGACCATAGGTTGAGTTTTGGGGCAATTGGCTTTATTGCATGGGCGTCCCTTGATTCACGCTCCTGCTTGGGGATATAGGTTGTGTGTATCATATTCACCGTTTTCACCTGGGGAGGGAATTTATTCTGTCCTCCTGTTTTCGATGTTCGGGGCTCCTCCTCGTCGTCGTTGCTTTGAGACCCCTTCCCCTTGTTTTTGGCACTTGACCTGCCGGCTTGTCTGAAGACCTAGCATTCTCTGTTGGTATGATTGGCTGGTGTTCCTAGGGTGCCATGGATTTGGTACAGATGGTCGAGTATGCGATCCAAACTGGACGGGCCTGAATTGTTTTTGTTGAATGGCCTTTTCTGCTGACCGGACTTGGAGCCACTGAATCCGGCATTGACTGTCGTGTCTTCGGGGTTATCGCCGTTTTTGCAATGCTTATATTTGTTGCGCCGTGGTTTGTCGTTGTTATCCCTGGCTTTTGATGTGCCAGGGTTGCTTGCTATGTTGTTGCTACGAGCCAACCAGCTATCCTCGCCCGCACAGAAGCGGGTCATGAGTGTTGTGAGGGCTGCCATGGACTTTGGCTTTTCTTGGCCGAGATGTCGGGCAAGCCACTCGTCACGAATGTTATGCTTAAAGGCCGCTAGGGCTTCGGCATCCGGACAGTCGACAATTTGGTTCTTTTTAGTCAGGAACCGTGTCCAAAATTTCCTGGCTGACTCTCCGGGCTGTTGTGTTATGTGACTTAGGTCATCAGCATCCGGTGGTCACACATAAGTGCCCTGAAAGTTGTCAAGGAATGCGTCTGCCAGGTTCTCCCAACTCCCGATGGAGTTTGCCGGCAAGATATTCAGCCAATGCCGAGCTGGTCCCTTGAGTTTTAGCGGGAGGTACTTGATGGCGTGTAGATTGTCTCCACGGGCCATATGAATATGGAGGAAGCAATCTTCTATCCATACCGCAGGGTCTGTAGTACTATCGTATGATTCAGTGTTTACAGGTTTAAACCCTTCTGGGAATTCATGACCCATTACTTCGTCAGTGAATCATAGGGGGTGTGCGGCGCCTCTATGCCGGGCTATGTCACGACGCAGTTTGAATGAGACTGGTCTGTTGTATTCGGCCCGGCCAGATTTTCGTTTAGTGTATCCAGCGTGACAGTCATCGTCGTGCATTGTGGCGCGCCCCTGTGATCCGCAGATCGATCTTGACTGTCCTGCTTTGTTTTCCAATACATCTTGCAGGTCCTTCGTGTGCCCCCTGCCTGTGTATTTTTGCTTGTTTGGCGACGGGGTGCAGTCTGGACTTTGGGCTTGTACGCCACTTTGTCTCGGCCACGAGGCGGCCGATCAGCCGTATCATGCGCTGGTAGTGTGGGTTTTAATGCCTCCTCCTCGAGTTGAGGTAGCAACCTGCGCTTTGGGTAACTTTTTCTAGGGCGCTCGAGTCTGTATTCCTCGGTAGCCAGGACTTCGGTCCATTTGTCAGTTAGCAGACCTTGATCAGCTTGGTGCTGTTGCTGCTTTTTCTTCGGGCTTTTTGCAGTGGCTATAAGCCGGCGTTTGAAGCACTCCTGCTCGACGGGATCCTCAGGCACGATGAATTCTTTGTTGCTAAGGCTCACTTCATCTTCGGAGAGAGGCATGTAATTATCGTCCTCCAATTTTCCATCTGTCGGCTGTTCCTTAGGGCTAGCTTGCCCATCCTCTTGCTCGCCTTGCTCGAAGCCTGACTGGGTAGGATTGTCTTCGTCTTCGGCACCATCCCGATTGTTATCTCTTGTGCCGGTATCACTGTTTTTGCTATGGCGGGGCTTGGAGCGGCGCCGCTAACGCCGGTGTCTGGATTGCTTCTCCAAGGGGTTATCCTCTGTTGCTTTGTCGCCATTGCTTTCTTTGGGGGTGTCCACCATATAAATATCATATGATGAGGTGGCTATCCAGCGCCCTATGGGCGGTGGTTCCTGTTCATCTCCTGCATCGTCGTCCATACCGTCGATGTCTTCAAAGTCAAAGTCAAGCAGGTCAGTTAAGTCATCGACAGTGGCTATAAAGTGGGTGGTGGGTGGGGGACGAATTTCTTCGTCATCCGCTCCCCACTCGGGCCGGATATAGTTCGGCCAAGAATCTCCTGACAAGGACAAATATCTTAATGAGTTCAGCACGTCACCCAGGGGTGAGTGGTGAAAGATATCCGCGATAGTGAATTCCATGGCGGGTTCCCAATCTGATTCGATAGGCACGGACGCACGCGGTTCGGATCCTGCAGCTGAAGACGAGTCCAGGGGTCCGATAACGCCACTCTCACAGGAGGTGGGATCAGTGTTCGGCTTCGACACCGATGATTGTGCGACCTCCATGGCGGGGTCCATCCACCCGTCCTCGGAAGGCGCGATCTGCCCCGGATTGATTCCCGGTGCCAACGTGGGTGCGATCTCCCGAATACTGTCCGACGATAGATTAAAGGCATGTCCGTCATGACTGTTCAGCGCACCTGTCATGGGCTCGAATCCGTCAAAGATCAAGTCTCTATGGATGTCGGCAGTATAGTTTAAGCTTCCAAACCTAACCTGATGGCCAGGGGCGTAGCTGTCGATCTGCTCCAGATGGCCAAGCGAGTTGGCCCGCAGTACGAAGCCGCCGAATACGAAGATCTATCCGGGAAGGAAAACCTCCCCCTGGACCGCATCATTGAAGATGATCGAGGGAGCCATCAAGCTTTATCGCGACAACACAGTGGAACTCTCAATGAAAGCACCAATGACGGTGTCAAAACCGGCGGATCTCGGGTAGGGGGTCCCGAACTATGCGTCTAAGGCTAATGGTAATAGGAGGCAGGGGACATGATGTTTTACCCAGGTTCGGGCCCTCTCGATGGAGGTAATAACCTACTTCCTGCTTGATTCATCTTGATGATATGAGTATTACAAGAGTTGATCTACCACGAGATCGTAAAGGCTAAACCCTAGAAGCTAGCCTATGATTATGATTGTTCGTCCTCCTATGGACTAAACCCTCCGGTTTATATAGACACCGGAGGGGCTAGGGTTACATAGAGTCGGTTACGGATAAGGAGATCTACATATCCGAATCGCCAAGCTTGCCTTCCACGCAAAGGAGAGTCCCATCCGGACACGGGACGAAGTCTTCAATCTTGTATCTTCATAGTCCAATAGTCCGGCCAAAGTATATAGTCCGGCTGTCCGGATACTCCCTAATCCAGGACTCCCTCACTCACATGTGCAGAGCGATCCCAGATAAAGCTTTGGAAACTCACAAGCTTGGATCTGTACACTACTTGTTGTCTGGTCTGCCTACAATCAACTGGATACTTAGGCACACATTGCTTCCAAAGTCAGGAGATCACAAGATGATCAGAGGACATGCTATCAACTTGCTGCATTTGTTTGATATACCTAAAAAAATTCAAAGTCATGAGCCTGATTGTGGAAACAATCAAGAGAACAACAGCTGATCAGAAGAGAAGTTGTGGGTATGCTCCACAAATTCAGGAGCTCATCAACTCAAAGATGGACACATGCACATATCTTTTGGATAAGGAGCATCTACCCTTATATCCTGAGTTTGAAGATAACACTGTTGAGATGAATGAGGAGGAACCATCATCTGTGCAAGCACATGAGAAGAGAGAGAAAGCAAGGGCAGATAAAGCTGCAAAGATGCCAACTGCTGAAGAGGCATATCAAGTGTTCCTGAAGAGCAAGCAAGATCATCTTGGCTACTTGATTGCCTCCAGCTTGAGGATTGAGAAGGGCTTGGCCACCCTAACTCAAAACCAGGAGAGTTTGGAGAGAATCATTGAGCAGAAGTTCTATGCTCTTGATGCGAAGGTCACTGAGATCCAAACCGCAGTTGAGCAACTTCAGGAGGATGTGGAGGAGAAGAAGGGCAAGTCTACTATAGAAGCTTTTGCTAGAGTGGCCAGAGCTCAGAGAACTGCTGCAGTGCCTATTCCAGACACTAGAGCTACATCATTTGCACCAGCTACAGCTTCAGTGCCACCAGCTCTAGCAACCACTCCACGAGCTCCAGCTACATCAACTGATGCTTTTGTCCTTGGAGTAATCTCTACACCACCTCATGAAGACCAAGCCGGAGAGTCGTTTTAGCACTATGCATTTTTGAACTTTTTGGTAACTTGTTGCCAAAGGGGGAGAAAAATGTCTAGATCATAGGCTTTGAGAGAGAGTGTTGCTTTTGATCTCTCTTGTTTTTGGTGGTTGAACTTCTTTATTTGTGTGTTTTCTTGATACATTATGCCTTTTGTGAGATACTTGGATGATCATGTGTTTGATCATATGCTACCTTAATGCTTGTTGGATGATATTATCTTTTCCTCATACGATCATTCACTTTGCTTGGTGATGAGTGCATGTGTTCAATCATTATCATTTTGAGCGCTCCACCAAGATGTATGTGACATGAAAGAGTAACCCATGGTCCTAACACATTGTGCATTTGCAGTCCAAAGAAAATTTTAAATAATGCACAAATTTAGGGGGAGCTCTTGCTTATCACATACTTCTCAAAGTGACGATGTTTTTCAATATTATTTTCATTTGTCGAAGCTTTGATCTATATGTTGTCATCAATTACCAAAAAGGGGGAGATTGAAAGTGCAACTATCCGTGGGTGGTTTTGGTAATTCCTAACAACATATAGCTCATTGAGCTAATGCTATTTCAAGATAAATATTTCAGGAAAGCTCAATGATTGGCATGGCATGGATGAGAAAAGTGGATCCCTCAAAATGCTAAGGACAAAAGGATTTGCTCAAGCTCAAAGCACAAGACTCTACATTTTCCATTTTAGTGATCCAAGATCACATTGAGTCCATAGGAAAAGCCAATACTATCAAGAGGGGATGAGGTGTTGCTTAATGAGCCTCTTTCTTGAAGTGCTTAGTGATATGCTCCAAAACCCTCAACTACTTTCTCACATCCACATATGTCCCAAACCAAAAGTCAAACTCGGCCCCACCGAAATTGTCTATCCGGTGCCACCGAGTTCTGTTCTCATAGCCACTGCCACAAACCCTAATCAAATCGGTCTCACCGATAGGGATCTCAATCTCATCGAGATGGGATTGTAATCTCTCTGTTTCCCTTCGTAATGTTTCGGTCAAACCGAGATGAGCATCAGTCCCACCGAGATTGCAATGCAAACTCTCTGTTTCCCCTTTGTAACGTTTTGGTCCAACCGAGATGAGCGAATCAGTCCCACCGAGTTTGCCTGACCAACTCTCTGTTTGTCTATTACCAAAATTGGTCTCACCGAGTTTGTGTAATCGGACTCACCGAGATTACGTTATGCCCTAACCCTAATGATATCGGTCCCACCGAGTTGATCATGTCGGTCCCACCGAAAATACTAACGGTCACATTATGAACTAAATCGGCCTGACTGAGTTTCAGGATTTAGTCCCACCAAGTTTGGTAAGTTGTGTGTAACGATTAGATTTTGTGTGGAGGCCATATATACCCCTCCACCCACTCTTCATTCATGGAGGGAGCCATCAGAACATGCCTACACTTCCAACATACATTTTCTGAGAGAGAACCACCTACACTTGTGTTGAGGTCAAGATATCCCATTCCTATCACATAAATCTTGATCTCTAGCCTTCCCCAAGTTGCTTTCCACTCAAATCTTCTTTCCACCAAATCCAAATCCTGTGAGAGAGAGAGTTGAGTGTTGGGGAGACTATCAGTTGAAGCAGAAGAGCAAGGAGTTCATCATCAACACACCATTTGTTACTTCTTGGAGAGTGGTGTCTCCTAGATTGGCTAGGTGTCACTTGGGGAGCCTCCGACAAGATTGTGGAGTTGAACCAAGGAGTTTGTAAGGGCAAGGAGATCGCCTACTTCGTGAAGATCTAGTGAGGCAAGTCCTTTGTGGGCGACGGCCATGGTGGGATAGACAAGGTTGCTTCTTCGGGGACCCATCGTGGGTGGAGCCCTCTGTGGACTTGCGCAGCCGTTACCCTTCGTGGATTGAAGTCTCCATCAACGTGGATGTACGATAGCACCACCTATCGGAACCACGACAAAAACATCCGTGTCTTCAATTGCGTTTGCCTCCTCAAACTCGTCCCCTTTACCTTCATATGCAATTGTTTTACTTTCCACTGCTATACTCTTAGAATTGCATGTGTAGGCTGATTGCTTGACTTGTGCTAAGTTGCTAAAATCTGCCAAGAACTAAAATTGGGAAAGGCTAGATTTTTATTTGGTCAAGTAGTCTAATCCCCCCCTCTAGACATACTTTCGATCCTACAACATGTGCTAGCTAAAATTTCTTATTGTAATAAGACTTCATGTAGTTGGTTGGAAGAGCCCCCCTGACTTCGTTGTCAGCGAGCTTGTGAATGATGTACTCCTTATTAATTCTTAATAAAGCTAGCCATGATGGCCTTCCCTAAAAAAATGCAAATGCATACATACACACATACACTTACCCAGTGGCAGAGCTAGGAAAATCAAGTGAAGGAGGGCAAGCGTTGTTAAATCTTATTTGGAGGATCAGTCTATCAGGGTAAACCAATTTAGCGGCAAAATAACCAGTATTTACGTGTATACTAGGCACAAATCGGTATTGTTAGGGGGGTCACGGTCCTGCTGGTCCCTTGTCTCCGCCACTGCGCTCACCCCTATGAACGCAGGCACACACACCCTACCCCTATGGGCACCTCCAAGAGACTGAGCCAGCACATCATCTTGAAACTGACGAAGTCGCCACAGACTCCTTCGTAAAAGAATCAAGAAAGGCGGCCAAAGAAGAAATCGTCGCCGCGCTTCCAGAGCAAAAGACGGTGTTCTATACGACCGTGCCCACTCATATGAGCGATCGTATGGAGTGACATTGCCGCCGCCAGATCGGCTATTTCCACCCCGTGAAATCGGATCGTGGATCAGACGCCCGGAGAGACCAGAAAATCATCCAAGTAGAACCCTAGCCTCCGGAGTTCATCCGGAGGGGAGATTGGCAAGGAGAAGAGGAGGATCTTCCTCATCGCGCACAAGGGGGCTACGTCATCAACAACATCATCACGATGGTCATCATCATCATCATCCACATCCTTAATCAATGTAACATCAGGAATCCTAGTGGATCATCTTGTGTGTTATTTGAATCATTTATCCATGTATGCCATCACCCTTGTCATGATGATCGCTGTCTACATGTGTGAGTAGACCCCTGGTTCTCGGGGATATGGATGAACCTTGGTATGTGTAGGATCTGAAATGTTATTTTGGATATGAGATTCACTATTGAATATTTGGTTTAATAACTTCGTGAATGTTGTGAATAGGCCCCACTCAGCATTTGTGTTTTATGCCCAAGAAGTATATCACTTTCTTTGTAAAGGGCTAGGATGTGAAGGTAATTCGAGGTGACAGTAAAAGTCTTTTCCTTATAAGGGAATTATGGAGAACCCTTAGAGAGGCTGCATCCACGGGGTAAACCCTTAATTATCATGAGTGGTAACCTTATGGGGGAGACTATGATGGTACTGTGTGTGACACGAAGTCTACTTCGAGTAGAACATGTACTGTACCCGGCTCCACCCAGCATAATCATCAACAGTGGCTCAAGTATCCATCTCATACTATGCCCATGCATAGATGCATTAGGAACATACCAATGGGGATTCCGGACTCCCTAAAAACGCCTTACTCCTCTGTTGCTTCATCAGTCACTCTAGTCATTGTTCTCTATTTACTTTTATCTTATTTACTTTAAAGTTCGTTCCACTACTCAATCATAATTTACTGCCGCCTTCACTATGCTTTAAGTCTACAATTATCTGCAGGCATAAAAATACATGATTCACTAGAAGAGGCAAAACTGAATCATGTGCTCCTTGTGGGATCGATACTCTTACTTCAAAAAGGCTACAACTAACCATGTGCACTTGCAGGTCATCAAGCTTCTGGCATCGTTGCCAGGGAGCTAGGCGCTTTTGGGCTTTGCCTTGAGTTTTGAATTATTTTGTGTTTTAACGGTGTTTGTAGATTGTGAGCAACCATGGTCCTTCCAGAACAAATTTATCAGATATGTGTGCAATTAGTAGCAAGACCGGCTCGAGGAGAGAACTTTATATCTATTGGTCCTGACCTATCTGGTAAAGTATTAAATAGGCACTATTTCCACCTATATATGATTTATCGGTATTACCTGGTAAACCCCGAAACCCTTCTGGTGACCTTAAAATGCTTCTGGTTCCTCTCCAAACTATTTCTAATGTTAATGAAACTATTTCATAAATATTTTCTCATTACTCCTGTCCTGCTAAGACTCAACAGATCATGATTATCTTAAACTTATGAACCTATAGGTTCGGTAAAAGATAAACATGAATAGATACCCTTTCGTTCAATGACTGACAATGGAACCGTGGACATCCATATCATTCCCTATGAGTACTCGAATGACATTTGAGTGAACCTTTGGTTATCATGTGCTATTCACTTTGCTTCGCGATACCTGCAACACCCGAGGTGAGATATATTGGTATGCTCTTGAGTTATACACGTGCTCACTATACCGGCCTCCTTGTTACCGCTCTTGTTCTTCTTTCTCATTGCATGTTTCAGCATCCCCGTGACTTAGTCACATGTGTCTAGCCAGACGATGATGGATGCCGTCACACCGAGAGGACCCTAAGAATATTTCTCCATCGTCGGAGGAGCAAATCCCACTCTTGAGCTATCTAGTACCTTGTCAAACTTTTTGATGAACCTGCAAGTCATCGTTATGATCACCATGTTACAGATGACGTTTGAGGAATTGCAAAGTTCATCGTATGGTAAGAAGTGACTATGATACTCTCAGGTCTAAGGAACCAATTCACATGTTAACACTCCGTGTTATAACAATTAACTTCTGACGATTGCATCTCAAAGTATACAAGTAAGTTTGGGTCGATTCAATACGACCATTCTTCGGACGTCTTACTCTCAAGGTTCTTTTAGGACTATCGTTACACTTAATGATATCCTAGAATTTGAAAAACATAATTCCCAACAAAATTTGAGATAGTCTTAGAGGAAAGACTAAGAATCTTATTTTTACTATTTATCATTCAACACACGCATATGAGTTTTCCACTGAATGGCACATTCCAGGATCATAGCAACGCATAGAATATTATTACCTCTAGGGAATATTTCCAACACAAATTCCCCAACCCTAGCTTGGCGTACCAGCCACCTCCTGGACCAATTCTCTTGACCATCTTTCCCCAGCTTGCCGACGGTGGTGGCGGCCCAAATCCCATGCCTAACTAGGCGAGTACGCCCAATGGAGGTGCCATTCCAGCTCCTATTCGTCTCATATCCCCAGTCTGGCTGCACCAGCGGATCTCACTCTTTCATAAGCGAACAAGAACTTGAGGGTACTATGATATGGCGTCCAGAGGCCGACCTCGCCCCATCTTTTTTTTCTACACCAACCCACCATTCTACATATGTCGCCCCCACCCCATCGACGTTGGAGAAGAAAGCTTAATATGAAAGTATGCTTATTTGTGAGTATGCTACCAAATTCCGAGTTAATTTTGTGGCCTTTTATTTGGCGAGTATATTGGTTCAGATTTTACTACACTGTCCATATCACATGAATAATATTTTGGTCGGAAATAGTTACTTGAGTTACTCCACTCGAGACGAGATTTAGAAACTCAGGATGTTTGGAAGTTATATGAATGGCTACATTTTTAAAATTTGAGCATATGCACATATATGTGGATGATATAATTTGATTGTCACTAATAGCAGCTTGAAGGTTAGAACACTTTTTGAGCAAATTATCAAACCCATTAAGCTACGCTACAAGGGCGCCTCCTCACGCGTGCCATGTCGAACACATTGGTTGGGCAGGAAAATAAAAGGGATACAAGATTATTGGAACCAACCCGTCCCATCCCCTTTCCATTTATGCATCAAATGATTAATCTCATAAGCCAAAAGCACATTATCTGTGATCATTCTCCTGGGAACGAAAGCGGATTGAGATGGTGAAATAATTTCTGGAAGCACTTATTTCAACCTATTCGCCAAAACTTTGGAGATCAGCTTGTAAAGCACATTACACAAACTTATTGGGTGAAATTCCGTCACCTTCTCTGGGTTTCTGTTCTTTGGGATCAACACTATAGTGGGTTCATTCCAAGCATCTGACATAGCATTACCATTAAGCACACCAAGAATCCCCTCATGCACCTTATTATCAACAAGCTCCCAAAACCTTTTATAGAACAGAGCCGGCATTCCAACTAGCCCCGGTGCCTTAAGATCTCCTATAGAATCAAGAGCTTTCTTCACTTCATCACCAACCAAAGGGCGTATAAGCCTGACATTCATCTCTGGTGTAACTGTAGTTGGAACAAGGGACATGAGTTTGAGTAAACCTGCAGAAGACATGAACAAACTTTTGTAATGATTAATAATAAATATTATGAGCTCATCTTGTCCCTCCACTACACTTCCATCCTCCTTCTTCAACCTTCTAATAACATTCTTCCTCCTTCTCTCCGATGCTTGAGCATAATTTTTTTTGTATTCGGATCCCCACACTTCAACAAGTGTGCAAGGGACCTTTGACGCCAATACATGTTATGTTGATCCTCCAAACAACTAAGCTTATACTTCAGTAGCTGCTCATGATTCACCTCGTACTGGCTAATGGGCCTTCGCCTACAAACTTCTAACTCCTTCTTCACCTTCCTAATATGGCCCTTTCAAGGGTGGAATACCAAAGAAACTAGGAGACCCGAGAATACCAACTATACCATGCTCACCTTCCCCGTTACGGCCCGTTCAGTCAACTTTGCAACTACAATTCATCATCTTTTCAGGAAGGGTCACGTATTGGAGCCTTTAGGCAAGTCCACATACTCAACCATCATATAGTCTTCTATGATTGCTAACACTCACCACGTACACATGAGCAAAACGTTTCAACCGGACACATAGAAACATAGGGGCTTATAGTTTTGCCTCCCAACATGTCCACCTCAAGGGTGATGTCAACAACAATAATTCATGCTACCCATATTCAGTTGGATATATGTGCCTAGATCTTTCCTCACCACATGATGCTTGCCAAAAGAGAAAATAAAAAGGAATAAAGACAAGAACTTTGACTCTTGCATTAAAGTAAATACATAGAAGTAAAAGATAGGCCCTTCGCAGAGGGAAGCAGAGGTTGCCATGCACTTTTTGTTTGTATGCTCGACCCCTTAGTGCAAGAGAACGTCACGTTATATTGCCCCTTTATGGCAACCTTTATTATGCAGTCTGTCACTTTTATTATTCGCCATCAAAAGTTCTTACAACACTTAATTTTCTCTTACACTAAATGATCTAACACTTTTGGAAGCAATTTTTATTGCCTCATTGCACCGATAACAACTTACTTGAAGGATCTTACTCAATCCATAGGTAGGTATGGTGGAATCTCAAAACAAGATTTGGGTTTAAGGGGTTTTGGATGCACAAGTAGTATCTCTACTTGGTGCAGAATTTTTGGCTAGCTAAGATGGGGGGCAAACACCACATGTTGAAGGATCTATGATAATATAACTTCTATGTGAATATGAATAAACATAAATCATTATGTTGTCTTCCTTGTCCAACGTCAACAATTTTGGCATATAATATTTTGATGGGTGCTCACAATCACAAAAGATTTCCAAGATAGTGTATTGCATGTGAATCTTCTCTTCCCTTATTAATTCTTTCATGAGTTGCATCGTTGACCAATGCTATGTTTGTCAATCTACAATAAAATTTTCTACTTATACTTTTCCTTATGTGGTGTCATTACTCACCATAAGATTAGCATATGATCCTTTTCATTTATTTCCTTTCTTTTTATTGAAACATGAAAGTAAAGAAGGAAAAACTCAAAGTAAACTTTATTATATATCTCGCACACGATTACAAAGATAGATCACTAAGAAAACTCTCAAAAAGAAAGGATTGAACTAAACTTGTATTCATCTAAAGCAAAAGATAACCATGGATCGAACTAATAAAAGTAAAGGAAAAATATTGTGGAGGTGATACGATACTGGGGCACCTCCCCCAAGCTTGGCGAAAGCGAAGGGGAGTGCCCATACCCGATACTCAATTTTATTTTGGTGGTGAAGAAGGAGGTGGTGGTGATGAAGCGGTAGCAATCCTGTCCTTGGGTTTCCACGGCAGAGGCTCACCATCATAAGAGGAGGAGTGAGTCTCTTGGGTCCTGCAACTGGCAGCCAAACTCATACCTTTAAACTTTGCCTCATATTCAAAGACTTGGTTTTGAAGGTTGTAGATCTGGCTTTGGAGGAAGTTGATTTGGTCGTTGAAGGAGAAGACGATGTCCTTCATGGACTTGCCATCCACCTTGAGATCATGGGTGTAGTCCGCGATCAAGAGGTGATTGGCATTGAGTCCACATTCCACCATCCCCTTGCATCAGAAGACTTCCTGCTCCATAGCGTCAAGCCTAGCCTCCACAGATCCAGTCCCCTTGGGGCCTTGCACATAGTGGATGTGGAGCACCCCATCACGCATCTGAATAGCTTGAGGGTGCTGCATCACCTCCCACAGATATGGGTTGATGACGTTCTCGAAGAACTTATCCTTGGAGGAGCTTGAAGCGGGCATGGTGGATTAGATCTGTCAGAAAACAACAAGAGAAAAAACAGGAGATTTCTCTGCGATATGGAGGTCGATAGGTTCGGGGAGTATATAAAGATTTTTTTATCTTGGTAACAAGCAAACAGAAGAAAAATGGAGTCCGGAAGGTACCCGAGGTGGGCACAACCCACCTGGGCACACCTGGCAAGCCAGGCGTGCCCTGGTGTCTTGTGCCCACCAGAGGTGCCTTCCTGGTTGTTTCTTATTTTCCTAATTTTCTAAATATTCCAAAACAGACAAAAAATAGTTTTGTGGATTTTTGGAGTCCGTTTACTTACCGTATCACGTACCTCCTCTTTTTCACGATTCTGGAGTGTCCCAGAAGGTTTCTTTTATGTGTTCTTCGGGTGTCATAGTTTGGATAATATTACTTTCAACATAAATGGGTGTACCTGAGATATAATGTTTTATTCATTGCCCATTAACAACCTTCGGGTTAGTACCTTCGACATTATTTATCTTGATAGCTCCAGATCGATAAACCTCCTCGATAACATAGGGTCCTTCCCATTTGGAGAGGAGTTTTCCTGCAAAGAATCTGAAATGAGAGTTGTACAAAAGAACATATTCTCCAACCTTGAACTCACACTTTTGGATTCTTTTATCATGCCATCTCTTAAATTTTTCTTTGAATAACTTTGCATTTTCATAAGCTTGGGTTCTCCATTCATCTAATGAGCTAATATCAAATAACCTCTTCTCACCAGCAAGTTTGAAATCATAGTTGAGTTCTTTAATTGTCCAATATGCTTTACGTTCTAACTCAAGAGGCAAATGACAAGCTTTTCCATAAACCATTTTATAAGGAGACATACCCATAGGATTTTTATATGCTGTTCTATAAGCCCAAAGTGCATCATCTAGTTTCTTAGACCAATTCTTCCGGGACCTATTGACAGTCTTTTGTAAAATTAGTTTTATTTGTCTATTGCCAAGTTCAACTTGACCACTAGACTGAGGGTGATAGGGTGATGCAATTCTATAGTTAACATCATACTTGACAAGCATTTTACGGAAAGCACCATGAATAAAGTGTGAACCACCATCAGTCATTAAATATCTAGGGACTCCAAACCTTGGGAAAATAACTTCCTTAAGCATTTTAATAGAGGTGTTGTGATTAGCACTACTGGTTGGAATAGCTTCTACCCAGTTAGTAACATAATCAACAACAACCAAAATATGAGTATACCCATTAGAGGAAGGAAAAGGTCCCATGAAATCAAATCCCCAAACATCAAACTTTCGGCCTGGTAACGGCACATTTACTTAATGGGCCCACTAAAGTTCGTACATGTATTTAGGCCAAATTAGTTAATTTGAGCCCATTATGACAAGCAATTATGCACAGGACCAAAACCGATCAAGCAAAGGTACGGCATACAGGGAAAATGTTGCACATCCAACATATATTATAGGAAATTACATCCACTAGGAAATCAAAGATTCATGCCACTACAAATAAATGAACAGAACCTAATGATCTACAACGTCACAATCTGCAACCTTAGCACGGATGACGCCGATAAGCATGTGGGAAAGTTCTTGCTGCTTTGCTACACTATCTGTGAAAACATTGATCAGTTGTTGTTGTTGCACACGAATGTGCACCTTTGATTCCTCCACCATTTCCATCATTGCTTCAGCCATTAATTGGTTCACAAACATAAATTTTTTTTGTTGCATTCGAGACAGAGGATACTGAACAGATTCAGATGGCGATTTTGGCAGGCTTGTATTATTGATAGTGGAGAGTGTCTTGACTACTGAATCATAACATAAATTAGGAGGGGAACCAAACAGATTAATCATGAGTTATTGCCATGTTACCTGACCTAGATTTATTGGAAAGAAACAATGGGGTTGCCTTGCTGTTTTCAGAGTTTGTCTTCTTATCTTTAGCAGCTTGCACCAAATTAACACACTAGCATTGCTATCATTGGCCAAGTCAGATAATAGGAAAGTAACATTGACACAACGAACATTTGGGCAACTAGCCTACACCAAATTAACACAATATGGCATAGCTATCATCATCTAGGTAAGGTAATACGAAAGCAACATTGACACAATGAATGAATGGGCAACCAGAGGAGCACTACAATTCAGTATTGTGCATGATATGAGATAGCACACTCATGCAGCTCAGTATGCAAAACTACCAGGCAGTTTTCCTTACAAAAATAAACATTGGCGCCTTTAACATTTTGCTACAACTAATTTTAGATGAGATAAATGTTGGATTCACGCCGATTAACAAAATACATGCTGATGTAAAAATGTAGTGATATACAACAGGTACTTTCATCAGCATTGGAGCACAGAGAATTCCCGCAAGATATTTTCCTCGAATACAATCCCAATGGAGGAAGTCTTCTATCGTTTAACCTTATTTTCTCAAAAGACAGATGGGTAAGAAACATGTAGAAAATATGATCAGAATGCTATAACAATTCATGATGCGAGGATACGCGCACGCTTCTTAGAATGGAGTTGACATTCTTTTGCTGGACTGGAGCGAACTAGTTCTTTGGCCACTGGAATCTGCTTATTATCAGTTGGAGTTGGGTTTCTCTGTGCTGGAGCAGTATCTATGAAAATTGGAGTTGGTTTATTATCTCCTGGCGTTTGGATCTTTTGCAAAGACCTGGTTTGTAACCCCTACAGATTCTAACATAGCCGTCTTCCCCTTGCATGCCTTATATAGAATAATGGTGCTTCAATTATAAAACATGATACAATAGAGATGGAATAGGTACTGAAGAATATAAAGGCATGACATATTGACATGTATTCCCTCCATCCAGAAATAAATGGATGGGTCTAGGTGTATTTCAGTTCTAGATACATCAAGTTTTATCCATTTTTCTGACATGTAATCTGGACGGAGGGAGTATGATGTAAGATCTAGGGATACGACAGGACAACAGTGTAAAAACACTACTTGAATGTAAAACTGTGTGCTAGCAGAATACATACAGAAAAACACTGAGGCAACATATGCGTGTATGATTGAGAAACTAGGATGGCATTGCAAGAGACCACTAGAACAACTCTTCAATGTAAAAAAAAGAACATGGTATGGTAGACAGATGAAGTACATACTGATGAATAACAATGCATAAGATATTCAGAAGCATGATGTCCAAACTAAGCAGATGACATTGCGATAGAGTAGAATGACAGTACTTGAATTTGAAAACGTGTTATCAGGAATGGAATAGGTACTGAAAAATAGGAAGGCATGCCATATTTACATGCATAATCAGCAGGCTAAGCACAATGCATTGCAACAGAGTAGATGCACTCCAGGACATTATATGCATGATGTACCCATATCAAGGGTCAAGTAAGAGCAAGGACCTTATGGGGTGAATAGGATTCATCATCTTTCTACAAGTCTTGTGAAGAACTGCCTTTACATGTTCCATCATATTGGATATCATTGACGTCAAGTTTGTTGGCTGTTACATTGCTCCGTGAGGTTCTTGTGCATAAATCAGTGTGTGCAATTATATCTGACATTCATGGAAGACAACTAGTAGTTAGATTTATGTAATGAGTGCCTGTAGGAGACGACATAGATAGTAGTACTGGGGTTAACTAGCAGCAACAGGTCTCAAAAACTAAAGGGAGAACACAGATGAAAGCTACAGAATATGTATCATTTGTACTTGAGATTAACTAGATGGCACACAAAAGTATTAAAGAACAATATAGGTAATACTAGAAGTGGTATAATACTATAATCACCAGCCTGTGGGATAGCATTGGCTGATGGATGATAACTATGGAATAATGTTACCTAAAGAACAAGTCTCTTAGCTGAACTATGGAACAACTTTAACTCCTGAACAAGACCTGTAAGAGATCAGCATGAATATATAGTGACTCTTTCTATTTCACACACACTCTCTCTGTCTAGTTAGGTACACTCTCACGTCCATAAGCATATGGATGTTTTGAAAAGTCAAACCTCAGAAAAGTTTGACCAGGTATATGTGGAGAAAAACATTTACATCTTGAATGATCATTAGATTCATCACAACATGTACTTACTTTATACTTCATTTATCTTTGGTATTGTAGATATAAGTAATTTCTCTATAAACTTGGTCAAAGTTTCAAAAGTTTGACTTTAAGAAAAATCTTGGCACTACATTATCAACGGAGGGAGTAGCTCTTTCTCTCTTTGCTATCTCTCACGGGCCTCCCCTCTCACTCGAATTCTCTATGCCGACGGATTATATGCTCACTGTGTCAGCGTATAGCTCCATATATTGTTTAGTTGATCGGTCAACCGGTCCACATGCTGCCTTGTCAGTTTGTGTTCTCTATCTTCGTGTGCTGGCCCATGTGGTAGTGGGTGAAAATAAGTAAACTAGAGGCCCATCTGACACGCAGTGAAGTAAACAAAGTTGAAACCACTCGGGGTAGGACCCCTCATGCTAGTAAATTGAGGGCACATTGATGACACACTTCTTCCGCATGAAGGACGCACTCGCGCACAATTCACCACTACGCGGCGGCATGCACAGAAGGACGCACTCGCGCACACCAAGCAGGCCCTCCACTATGTAGGCCAAAACATGTGCCAAATTCACTTGTGATGCATTTGGTGTCGATGCCCCTCTATTGCTCACCTGGTGCCCCAATCTTGATCACCTACTTTCTCCGCTACCAAATTAACTCGCGCAATGAAAAAACACTTGCGTGGGAGAGAGAGAGAGGACCGAGGCAATAAAAGAACACTTGTTTTGGAGAGTGAGAGGCTGGTGTAGTTGGTTTGATTGATTTGTTTATACATGTGGGTCTGTGTGCACAGTGGTGCCAACTCTCTCACATTGCGAGAGCGGTGCCAAAATCTTTTGATTTGACATCGATGCGTATTATGTGGCATACTTTTGAGAAATATGGCATTGGACACATAGTGGAAGGCAACAAATGCCCAAGCTCTTCACATGCTCCTAGGTAAATGAGAGGAAAGAGAAAGAGAAAGAGAGAGAGAGTGAAAAAACATCACTAGCCAGCCAACCCTATCGTATGAGCGAATGATATTGGTACCTCTTGATGACAGGACAATCTTATACAACCAGATGCTCTAATATGCTCTCTTCTTTTGCAGATAAAAAAGACCCGAAAGTGAAAAATGTGCTGCACTATAACAATCTCATCGAATGCCTTGATCTCCATCTTACAGAAATTGATTTGATCAACTACCGAGGCAGCACATCTGAGATTAAATTGGCCAGGTTCTTTGTTCTGGAGGCAAGTGTGCTCAAGCTAATGAGGTTTGGCATTCTCTGGTGCAAAAATGAATGGCGTGTTGATCACTGCAAGCGTCTAAGCCTAAATGACAAAGCCTCCGCAGAAGCTGAATTTGTTTTTGAAACATCAAGTGGCCAGGGACTCGAAAATTTGTTTGCCCATTAGTGACTTGTCAGGGCGGTGGATTTTAGTTTGTACGATAATGCTGCATCCACCTAAAGTAATGAAATTTCTTATGTAAACTTCCTAATAATTCCCTCTTCGTAGGTGCAGCATTACTCCTAACAGTTGTAATATCAGTTTGAAACTTGTAATACTGCCGTGTCCTATTCCCGCGTTTTCAAAATCCTGCAAATCAAAGAGGTCCTGAGTTGGTGATGATGGTGTGCCTGCCATCTTTTAGCAATAGCCGTCGGATCTAGATCTGACGCATACAAACCAAACTTCTCCAGTTTTGCAAAAAGATGCCCGCACTTGTTCCCTATTTACAGACAACTCCTTGTCTCTCACAATCAGCCTTATCTCCTCCCCACCACATCTAGAAGGCCATGAAACAATCTGGCGTGACGGCCGCTGCTGGTGCCCTCCACCCCCAGTCTTTGGTGTTCTGTGTAATGCACGGGCATCTACGCATGGGAAATTATGTCGAACACGACTAGTTGTAAGCAGGCTAGCTCTACTACCATGATGATAGTGACTGCAAACGGTGAGGCTGACTATGGTATGCCGAACACGGCACCTATACTCAGGTGTCATCTCCGGCGCTGGGTCTTGTCACTTCACTGTGAGGATAAGCACATAATAAGTTGACCAACGGGTAGTACAGTGCTACTACATCGGTAGTACTACTACTAGTACTAGCACCACCATCTGGATTTAGTAGTACTACCACGTCCATCTGGATTTAGCATTTGACTAGCAATATCTAGTAATGCATGTCACAAAAAATGTACTACTCTGTAAATAAATACATGGTGTATTGTTTTATTCCTATCAACGAGAGAACTTAATGTCTTTTCGCTAATTAATAGGATTACATGCAATGGACTAACCACTGCATGTCATGTTTGGTAGTCTCAAGTCATTGAAAGCATGCATGGCCCACATCTCTCATTGGTTGATATGTCACGAAATAAGAAACGAGGAGGGAGTTAATGTACCGTGCCTAAGTGTTTTGGGATTATTTGGTTTTCATAAGGTGACTTAGACTAGTCACAGTGCATAGTAACATACACTAGTAACATACACATATCCCTAGACTATGTTACTACCTTCATAGTGGGTAGTAACATAAGTGTGGTGTCATGCAAAGCTTCATTTATTAGGTTATAGACTCATAGTGCATTGAGACATGTGATGTTACGGTAACTAGCTAAGTAACTCAAACTACCACTCTCCTCATTAACTCATTGCCACATAAGCAAATTTGCTTAGTTGGACTTGATGTTACTGCTGAAGTTACTCCCATTGTGGCTAGTCTTACACAACATTTTTGGTTACATGCATTAACATTTTATTAGTTAAATCAAAGGTCAAAACTTGGCCCAAAATGCAAAGGGGACCAATAAACCAGTAAACATCAAAGTTCTCTCGTTTGGCCCTAACTAGAGGTCTAGTGAGATGATTATACTGCACTGACACAGAGGGGGACGCAACTTCATTGACTACTGCACCTGGCTTTGGGTGTATGACACGTGGGCCCAATGGGGGGCTGGCCCACCTGTCATACAACCAAAGGCAGGTGTAGTAGAGGGCCGAGGAGTAGATGGCCAACACGCACGTGAATTCAACGCAGTCTGCACTTCTCATATAAAGGCTCCCCGCCAGTCCAATCTAGTACGAAATCCTACGCACCTACGCGCCCTAACTAAGGGCAAGAGTGATCACTCCAATCGCAAGATCAGTTGACTAGAAGCTAGACCCATGGAGGCGATGAGCGCGAGCATCAGCCGGCTGTGCCAGATGGTCCACGATGCCGGCATGTGGCCCGACATGGAGGAACGTCTCCAAGTAGTGCTTGAGGCCGCCAGGGTGAGGGGCCGCTTGGACGACAACTTCGTCTCCTTGTTTGACAAGGTCCTCGTCGGCTTCCTCGACAAGTTCACCGTCGTCAAGAAGCTCACGGACGACCTTGACGTACGCCTCCAGCCCACGAGCCCAGGCTCTACGATGCCCGCCACCCTCAACGGCCTCTATGGTGACAACCTCTTCGATGCACTGGTGGCCCTGCGACTGCCCGTCATCGCGCCAGAGAATGTCCACCTCAAGGTTGCGCTTGTCACGCAGCACCTGGCGCAGCAAGACACCGTCGACATAATCACCCACGTTTACGCGCAAATCGTCCACAAGGACTACTACATGCAAGAGGAGGACGATAGGATGCTGGCCTTCTTGGACTGCAAGGCAACCTTGGACGACATTGTTTAGAAGCATGTTAAGCTCGCCGCCAATGCCGCTGCTCCTCACACGTCGGTTGGTGACCCGGCCCACTAGGGCGTGAGGATGTCGTTGATGCATCCGTATGTATCTTTATCTTTCCGTCAAATCCATGTAGTAGTATATGGTACTACTAGTAATTATCTTACCTTTCGCATCAACTTCATAATTTTCTTATGTACTCCATGCATGAAACGCGCCAGAACCAAACTTCTCATTACTCTAGGGAAAATCGTTTTTTCTATCAATCGGTCGCGCCATGGAGCAGAACCAAATTTTACAAGTTACTAGTTCAAAAGGAAAAGCCTGCCGTGTTCGCGTCACACCCCCACACGGTTGGTCCGGCACGCTGCTCTAGGGGGAATGCATGTTGTGTTGCATTTTCACTTACAAGTGGGACCACAGTTGAGCAAACCGAGTATCGGCAAACCCCCACCCTGCCCACTGCGCGATGGCTGAGAAAACAGGAGGGAGAAGAGATGGCTGTAGCACGGACTCCAAGAAAATTGGTGTCAGATGGGACTCGTGTGGGTGGCGTGTGCCGTACTGATAGACGTGAATGCTAGTTATGGCCCATGCCACCCCACTATATCGAGCCTATATCGAGGTGCTGGTTACGTAGAACAAAATTCTTGGAGTCCGTGCTCAGCCCTCCTCTATCTCTCTTCTCAGCCAGCCAGCAGACGCGCGTAGCCCATCGTCTGTTTGCTCATATGCGGTCCCACATGTCAGTGAAAATGTAAGAGGACCCACTAAACCTGCACATCTTTCACCTCGACGTGTTGGTCAAATCCAATAAAGATCTTTGGTGGCCGCTTTTGGAGTTACTCAAGAGTAGTAAGATTCTATTTACAGTTTAACCCAAGATGCACATCACGTGGCTTCAACTACCACTCCATTTTCTTGCATGACACGACCTGGATGCTGGATGTCCCACATGTCGGCAAAAGGAGGAAGAACTCGACCAAATCTTCAGTTGTGCTCTTAGATTAGACTAGTTGTGCTAACTTAAAATTTTATTGTGTAGAATGGATGCAAGTTTTGGTATTGGGAAGAAGAGTACATCGATATATTGATAGAGCACAATTTATTAGATGTTCTAGCACTTTTAGCTAGCATAGAGGCTAGAGATGAGACTAGTGCACTTGTTGATAGAATAGAGGCTAGACATGAGACTAGATGCGAGGAAGCAACATCTACTTCTTTACACTCGAAGAAGAAAGAAGCACGCAAGATCGAGCCTCCACAGATCAACAATGAATGCATCGATAAGGCACCAATCCAACTTACAAGAGCAATTATGGAAGTTGGATACTATCTTCTAAAATGTATTCTTGTGGTTCTTGTTTTCTCCGGTCTTGCTTTTCTAGTCAAATTTTGGTGATGTATTTCCATGTACCAAAAATCAATGATGAAAAAAAGATATGTGTTTGCAAAGAAAAATGTACGCGGCCGGGATGCGTTTGTGCATTGGGCGCACGGCCACCGCATCCGAGAAATGGCCCGGACACGACCCCATTGCCCTACCCAAACGGACAGAATCCAGGAAAAATGGAGGTTCATTTGGGGTCGTGGATTGGAGTTGGCCTTACAAGTGGGACTACATTTGAGGAAACTAACTATCGCAAATCCCCTGCGCGTTGGCTGAGTTAGAGAAACAACGAGGTTGAAGAGATAGCTGTAGCACGGACTCTAAGAAATATGGTGTTAGATGGAAGTCGTGCTGGTGGCGTGTGCCGTACTCCTGGACGTGAATGCTTGTTCTGGCCCATGCCACCCTACTGGTGCTTGTTACGTATAGCGAACACATTAACATATGGCCCACCTCACATCGTGGCCAAATTTCCTGGAGTCTGTGCTAGGTTAAAAAATGTTCTTTCTGAGGGTGGGTGGCTGGTCTCAAGTTTAAAACTTGTTGTATTACGTATACGTAGACATAGAGATAGTGCAACAGTTTTGAAAGTTTGAACCCAAACATCAGAATGCAATTTCTACTGGACTCATCCGAGGACCTAGGATGATGGGATTCACAGCTACAGTAAAAACACCCGCCCGACGCGCGAAGCATGTGAAGCTAGTACAAATAGTAGTACTATTGTTGATTGGCCTCATCCGATAACCTGTTGCAATGCACGTACAATTATGTATTCGGAAAATATATTTTGCCTCGTCGCAGCACCCACTCAGAGAAGCAACTCGAAAGCCATTCATAAATTTAGTAAGTTTATCACAGGCATATCATTTTATCACATACAACAGGTCATCAACCCACAACGACAACGAGGATACATTATAAATACTAAAGTTTTCATCATACAACAAATAACAAGCAATGAAATGAACTTCAGCTCAACCACTTGTCGGCGTTGGAAACGCTTGCTTTGAACCAGAAGTGATTCTCTAGGAAGGGCCAACTACTGTCAATCTCGAGACCAATGCAGGACTGATCATCTAGGCTGAAGTGGCCTATGTTAGGACGCATATTGTGAAGGCCACGGTAGGGAAGCAGAGCAATGTCCGAGGTATAGATACAGTTGCTTCTCATAAATGGTAGTAACATTGTGTCAATAGCAGCTGGATTGCCTTTCACCATCATTGGATAGTTTTGTCCAAGGAAGAGCGACTTTCCTTCAAGACTATCAATACTGAACCAGTGAGAAGGTGTTAGTGCTAGCACACTAGTATCCATCCCGAATACCCTACAATAGATGTTGGAATAGATCTGGAGAGTGCGACCATGCGAGACAACACCTGCTTCCTTAGTATCATTAGCAGTGCCCTGTACACAGACAAGAAGAGGTGATCCATCGGAATAAGTTGCCAGGCGCCACTGAGTATATGGGTCCTCATGCTCGTGATCATCACCATCGTCATCTCCCCCTTGGTTATAATTTTTTCAAGTACAGGTGGTGGAATGTTCACAGGACCTTGGAAACACAAGAAGGTTAATTAGTAAACGGAAACTAGCTAACCCACATGCATGTGTATGAAACAATTATAATTACGGTGGAAGACAAACGTACCGAAAGCATAAGGATCCCATGCAAAAACAGTGCCACGAGTGGTGGCAGCAAACACAAGACCCTTTTATGGAATTGCATCACAGTACTCATCCGTGTACAGAAATTGATTTTTGAGAAATTTCCATCGAGGCGTGGAAGTAAGGACGACAACAAGCTTGTGGAAGATAGCAACAACTTCATAGTTTGTGTAATCCCAAGAGCGGTTGGGAGCTCGACAAATTGCTATCTTCCGTAGACGACAATCACCATGATCGTATTTGAATTTGCATAGAATACCAGTGTGCTCAACCTCTGGGCAGTTTGAGATTTTTGGAAGTGGAACCCGGTGAGGAATGTACACATTCACAAGTTCCCACTTGCAGCTGGACCCAATATAAACAACCCAATCTCCATTTGCGCCTGCCCAAGACTTACCCTCAAGCGATGGTATCTTAATATCACACGTATCGTTATCAAGAGGCATCAACTTGCACAAGGAGAGGCTTCTGTCGTCCGTGCGCTAGTCAGCAGGGTCACGACGAAGAAGATAGGGGAGATCAAACCACTCCTGGACCCTTGGGTTCCTTGTAATGATGTTATTAGTTGAGTCGAGAATGGTCTTGAACGAACCTGCCATGCTAGCCGAGGTGATGACGTCACACCGATCAATGAGTTCATCCACCACGTCATCTTTCAGATTGGGGCAAGAATAACGGGGTCGTTTCTGGCTTGTTCCCTCCATGGAGAAGACGATCGAACAATGGCAGAAGGAAGGGTGAAGGAAAATGGAGGAGGGAGGAAGAGCGTGCGACAATAGTTCCAAATCGAGAGGGAAAGGCTAATAGGCGGTGGACGGTTGCCACAGTACAGAAAGAGGCACCCCGGCCTACATAGACGTCCATTAGAAAATTGTAAAAAAGGAGTCACTCTCGTCTCACTGACATGTTGGAACGGGACCACATGTCAACAAAACAGGGTGTGTAATTTCTCGTGCAAAATGCAATCTGGCCACGTTGGCCCGAGGTGCCGCATTAGTTATCGACCTTTATTTTTTGAACATACAATCTGAGTGGATAGCTCCTGTGGTCATCACACGTGAGTGGATATATAGGTGGGCTAGGTGGGCAGGCGGCAACAATCCGAGTGCTAAAAGAGTTGATCCAATGCTTGGTTTTGTTTGGATTTTCCAACTATGACCATTGTATAGAGTGAATCAATGGCTTACGTTCAAAGTTATTCTCATACTATAGAATGGTATAGGAATGTGGAGAGATTTGGTTGATTTTATATCACTGAATAATATAAAATATTATTAGTGCACACACTCCACCGCGAGGTTTGTTGCTCCTTCTCGGTCGTCGGGAATCTATGTTCTTCCACTCTTTCATTTAAGACATGAGATTTTTTCATCCTTTTGCCGACACGCGGGACATCTAGCATCAAGGTGGATGTGTCATGCAAGAAAATGGAGATATGCAGTGCATAAGTGAGTCGTGCACTTCGATGGCACCTAGTACTATGCAATATTTTTTCTCCTCGATGGCACGTGAATAATGCACGTACTCAATGACAGAGCACTGGATGGTAGTCATGGACATGGTCGACCCTTTTTGAAGAGAGTACTAAATAACTTTGATGTGTCCCATCAACTCGACGAGAAGCTTTCTTACTACGCCTTCTCCCTCGCCAATGCATGTGCGGTGCAGCACGAGGAGAAACTTTTTCTTACAAGCGGTGGACGTGCAACAGTTCATTTGGTGCCAGATTGCCAGAAGTACTACTATAGTACCATCATTATTGTTCAACTTCCGGAAGAGGAGAAGAGCCAAGCGCAAGATCACCTACCAACATAGTATAGTGTAGTATACTATAGCCAAAGCTGGTCAACCTTTTTAGAGCATGGTTAATTAATATAGGCGACTCTTGCAGCGGCACATCATTTAGAGCAGTACAAAAAAGATATATAGGCTAGAGCTTCAGCGCTTTCTTGCTAAGGGCTGCCCACTTGATTCTCACACTATCACCCTCTCTCCAGATCTAAAAAGATGGCCTCTGTCTCCCTCCTCACCGGTGGTCACAGATCCGCAGGGAAAAAAAGGACGTGCAGCATTGACGCACTCATCGTCGGCAAGCGAGGTCACGCACCGACGACAAGGCCGTCCTCTCAGACCTAGCACCCGCGCGGGATGGCCTCCGTCCCCAAGCTCGCTGTTGTAGTGTGTGCGGAGGATGACAACCACAAGCGAAGCCACTTCCCACCGAACCTCAGGTATGCTACCTCTTTTCGAACCATACCCTTGTTCTATTGCCCCATCTGCCACGTCGCTGCATGTGGATCTTTTCCCACTCCACCATCTTCCCAATTTCCTATCCTCTGCTCTGCTGGTCACGCAGACGAAAACCTTAATTTGCACTATTAAAGGAAACCCTACTTCATGCAGACTAATCCATGTCTGGGTCGAATAAGGAAAGGAAGGAAGACGGTATTGTCCAAGAGAGTAGGCATCGAACCCGCATCTAGGTTGAAAAGGGGAAACTCAGTAGCTAAGGAACGAGTCTCGCGTGTCTCTTGGTTGAAGAAGGGTAGAAAGGCATGACAACGCAATAGAGAATGACCAGGTTGATCAGTTTGTTGTCCTCACATAGGAAAAAGGTGGCTAAAGAGAACAAAAATGGGATGTAATCCACATATGCTACCTGGATATTTGTTGCTCTGGGTAACCATACCTCCCTCACCACTCTATGCGTCCATGGAGGTACATCGTACTAGTGCGCCCACTATCCGAATGGGCCTCCCATGCTCTTATTGCCACTTTTTCTGTTAGTATAACGCCAGCCGTCAAGCCAAGCAATGCTACTGCTAAAGTGATGCTGCATTTAACTAATGCCGCAGTCAGTCTAATGCCACCGATGAATTTAAGCAATGCCATTTAATGTCACTGGATTATTTCAGGGTTAGCTGTTGATTGTGGATGTATTAAAGATTTTCCATGTAAGGCATTCTAATGCTGTTGCACAACCAGCATACCAACGATGAATCTTGTTACTACCTTCAGATTTTTGCACTGTTAATTCTTATAGATTACATACCTCGCTTTCATGAGATAAGTCAATTTTTTTGTACATTGTTAAGAGGAAAGGTCAAGAGTGGGCACCTCCTCCTCCGACTGTTCTCTTGATTCGTTCGATCAAGTTTTTATGTTTGACCAATTATCAAGATTGGGATAGCAATTTTTAGGTCCCCTCGAGTTCAAAATGACATTTACCTTGAAGGTACATGGTTTGCATTTTTTTATACTATCATTAGTTAATAATGCTAGTTACCTTCAGACTTTTGTATTAGGTTTAATGCTCTTGCACAACTAGTATACCAATGCTGAAACTTGTTACCTTTACATTTTGTATTGTTAATTCTTATAGAAATCTTCCAATGCTAGAGCTTATGGAAATCTGTTCAGTAAAACCATTATACTGTACCCTGTAATAAAATAACTACTCTACTATTGCACTAGCCACTAGATTAGTGTATATTTGTACTATTCGAATGGTGTTGCATTAGCGTATGGACATATATAAAATGTGGCAAGCATTCCCAGATATGTGCTCCAGAAAAGTACTACCTATTTTTCTAAATACTAGACGTTTGGGTACTTTAAATTGAACTGCGAAAACGTCTTATATTAAGGAACAGAGGGTGTAGATTTCACTCAAATTATCCCGAGAGAAGCTAGTCACACCTTTGTTAAAATTAATGTTCATTATGTTATCGGAGGAGGTCTGTATGTTTGTCTCTAATGCCTGTCGACTACATACCTGACATCATGATGTAATGTTAAGTCATTTCCTTTTGTATAGTGTCACTGCATTGTCAAGGCGGTGATGGCATTTTATTTTAGTTGAACTGCATAAAATATGCTTAAAAGAAGAGGAAATGTCAGGAATGGCTCAATTTTTTAGAAAAAACTATTTATGCCTTCCTGACATCAGCCACTGTTGCCTTATTTATTCCTTCAAACAGGTGGATAGAAACAGTCTTGCTACCTTTTCCCATTAAGAAATTGGAATGTTTATATTTGTGAGTCTATGCTTCAACTAGTGGCAATTTTATAGTAATCACACTTTCAATATCTATGCAAACAGGGATGCTCAGTTTTAGTGGAACTACACAAAAAGTCCAAATGGTTCAACATTAGGAGCATGTTTTCTTCCAAACCTTTATATCCAATTGGTGGCACTATGAGCTATTCATTACGAAGGTACATGGTTTGCTACTATCTTGCTACTCTTTTTGTATTGTCATTAGATAGTAATACTAGTGGTTTGCATGTGAATTTATTGGTAGGGTGGACCTACATTGGAGGTGCAGGACATGATTCAATGATTGGATGCTCAATTTCGGTTGTATCGATTTCACCTCTTCCATCATTGCGAACATGGATATCCTTGGTATGATGAAGAATAGGCGCTATATTTCTGCTCTGAACCAGCAAATCAATTCAGTATGAAATTGTCCAGGGCAAAACATGACTGTATCAAATTGTCCAGTGCAAAACATGACAGATGCTAAGCAGAAGAGACGTGTTTAAACCGAAAATACAAGGTGGGGTATATGTTTACTAGCTGCTTGATATTTTTGCAGACAGAGATGTCTGCTCGTTGCTATTTGGCAAACAAAAAGTGATCGCAATTTTGGTTTAACTGCACAAGAGAATAGTATAGCCACTGCATGCAGTGCCATTTGAAAATAGACACGGAAAGATTGAATAGTCACTTATGGACTGCAGAAAAGTAGTACTGTACTATTTATTGGCCAACAGTAGGTGCTTCATTTCTTTGGTCTGATTATACAATGGGCATCATTTTGCCTAAGTTAAAGTTTGTATTCCAAAAATAGTCTCGCCTTGTGATCGAGAGAAGACCAAATCATATTGTAGTGGACGTTCCTCCGTCATGTGTGGTTCATTCTCATGGTTCCAACTGTTGGTGAAACCACTTACGTTTGCAAGAGGAATTGTAGACTTCACAAATAAATTTGTCTTTCACTCTATACTGAATGTTGGCCAAGAGAAGCATCCATGTTAGTAGGAAGAACAGATGTTTTTTCTAGATCTTTGCTTTTGGAGCTACATATTTGTATATGATTTGTGAATCATTGAGATGCATTAACATGTTGACCTTATGTATGGGAATCGTACTAGTTGGTTTTGAATTTGGGCTACTAACGTGAACATATTAGAATGCCAGGCCTGTGAGTCTCGTGTGAACATTTCGAACAGATCAACTCTTACTGCTATGCATAACATGACCCTTACTTTTGTGTCCTCAGTGTTTACAAGTTACTAAAAGTTCCTTTTTTCTGTTCGCGTAGTGTTTACAAGTTACTGATCGATCACTAGCTAGCCTACTAATGCGCTCCTGGCAGCTTTATTTTGCAACGCAAGATCCGAAGTGGCATTTTTTTGAATAAAAATGCTTACCTCTGAAGAAACTGACAAGCTGCTCTGAAGAAAATGCCATGCAAATCTGAAGAAACTGCCAGCAAAAACGTTCACAAATGCCTTATCTCCCAGCGAACGTTCATCAGCTAACGCGATCGTACATGTACACTATCCGACGCACTCGATCCTACACATACACTATTCAACCTACTCGATCCTACATGGATAAATAGCAGATCACGCACGCACTACCTCCTTTCTGGTTTGCAGGGCTCAATTCAAAAAATGACCTACTCGATGCTACATGAATAAATAGCGGATCACACACATACTAGCACCTCCTTTCCAGTTTGCAGGGCTTAATTCAAAAATCTCACCAACCAAGGTACTCCCTCCGTCCGGGTTTATTAGTCCCGTGAGCCAAAGCAGCAAGACCAAGGCATGGCAATAATTAACTGCATGCAGAAGTTTAAGCCTAATTAATTCTAGCGATTTAAGTGGTTGCATGCCTGCCCTCGGCTGCGATTCATTGCATGCTGCTCGGCGTACTGGCTGCGAGCGATTCTGAGTGGCTGCATGCAGCCGGCCATAATTAAGGCAGCTAACTAATGTGAAAACGATGTGCTTTAATTGTTGCAGGCCTTTTAAATCCGTGGAATCATTATTGACAAGGAGGGAGTACCTCATCTGGATGATTCGATTGCACTCGTTTGACCGTCATGCCGGCGTGCGACCCAGCACGGACGGGACGGGACGACATAGTCATAATTTCAGTTTTTCTAGTTTTCCACGGCAAGCTGGCATGCTAAGCCATGCCTGCTTATGCATTGAATTCCGATGACCGTCGCATTTCTCGCGACACGCTGGTTCGCCTACCTTCTGCCTATAAGTACTGTTTCCCAGCCTTCTCCAATGGCACCATCACCCAACTCGCCCTATCCTCATAAGCCCCACCGGTCCGATGTCGCTTGCCACTTATCCTTGCTCTCGCCACATCCGGCATGCCCCCGCCCGTCCGTGATAGGCGACGCCGGAGGCGGTCACCGCCGGAACTAGTGTTCGGTTTTTCACCGGAAGGCAGACGGAGGGAGGAGGCATTCTCTCGGTCTTTAGATGGCAGTGCGGAGTATGAGGAGTTGTTGGAGTGCGACCGCCTGGCGGAGGAGCAGCATATCGCCAATTTGTGCCGCCAGCGTGACATGGAGCAACAGCACACCGACGCTCTGAGTCACGAGCAGAGCGCCCGCAACTGGGCCGACTACGTGGAGGCTGGTGCCCGGCAAATAGCCGTGGAGGCTGTCGGGTATGCACTTGTTCGTGATGCCGAATTTTACTACCAGCTCGTCAAGTGGGTTTCCCGCTTAGAAGTCGAAGCTTCGGTGGACCATACCGGCATGTAAAGGGCCAACGCGTGTGAGCAACGCGCCCTATCGCACCTCTGGCAAGTCCGAGACGAGGCGGAGGACGCTGGTGCCAGCGTTTAGCGTGTACCGCAGATGGCGGCCATCATTGTCTAGTTAGCTAAGAGTAAGTTAGTACTTGTATGATACTAGAGTATTAGTGGGAGTAGATAGTTAACTTGGTTATGATGGTTGTCAACGTGGAAGTTCAGTACTCTATATCTGGATCAGACCTGTTACTTTGCTCTGAATGTTGAACTTTCCGTTTGAATGTATGGAATGGGCTGTTGTTGTTTTTAAATGGGTTGTATTTGTCCGCCATGGGTTTAGAGGCTGACTTGTGGCCCTACCAGGTTGATGCATACACAATCAGGAGATGATTGTACGTGAAGAGGATGACAACAGGGACCCACCAAGGTCATGGATTTCTGACATCTGGGTCCTCCTAATGGATTTATGACATCTGGGTCCCATGCCATTGTCAACGTAGTCAATAAACGAGAGAATTGCACAACGAGCGACTGACACCAGGGACCCAGCAGCTTGCCCAGTTATTTTTGTTTTGGGTTAATTTCATAAATGCCACTCCAAATTGGTGATTCCGAGAAATGCCACTGCAATTTCCAAACTTTGAAAAATGCCATTTCATGCCATTTCCAGTGGCATTTTTCGAAGTTTGGAGTGGTGTTTTTCAAAGTTTGCAAATTGCAGTTGTGTTTTTCAAAGTTTGCAAAAATTTCAGTGCCATTTTTCAAAGTTTGGAAATTGCAGTGACATTTTTATGAATCACCATAATTGGAGTGGCGTTTATCTAATTTGTTTTTGAGATAGAAGTAGGGTGTCAACTGTGCTGTGCGGGGCACTCTGGCCTGTCTAGACAACCTTTTCTTTTGTGTTTACCACAGAGCAGCCCAATAGTTTTTTCTTTCTTTCTAAAAATGGCTAGCCCAGTTTTTTGTGATTTGTCAAGTAAGTCGCTTTGTTAAGCCTGTTGGGCTGGAAATCTTTCAATACCAGGAGAGCTTCATTCGGCTAGCTGAGAAAATGGCCTATTAGTAATGAGAAATGGGTTGTACATTTTTAAAACACATCAAACCGGCAATTAGTTTCAAATTTCTTTTTTTTTTCATTTCGAGATTTTAAATTGCATTGATTTTTATGCGTGGACAATTTGTTGGATTTTATATTGATATACATTTATTTTTAAAATCAATTTGAATGTGACTGGAAATTTCAGGATTAAAAACAGTTTGGACCACACCGAAATATGCAAAATTTCGTATAATTTTTTAACCGTGGACACAATATGGGCTATAATGCTAACAAAAAGAATATGGGCTCCAAAAAAACCTTAAGAATTAGCAAATGGGCTGTAAATTATTAGAAATAATGGAAGATGGGTTGTATGCTATTTTCCACAAATTTGAGGCTTTCCTAAAAAAAGGTTGACACACAAGTAGTGACTGTTGGATGTCCATCCAATGACCATCATGCTTCTTCAATCTCTGCTCTTCCTGCTCCAGCCGCTCAAACAAGCGCCGGCAGGACTGCCTGCTCCCTCCTCCCGCGGCTGGCTGTGCTGCCGCGCAGGCGTCACCGTCCCACCATACTCCTATCGCTGGCCTGTCCATCCCTCTACTCACCCACACCTGCTGTTATTCTCCGGCAACGGCAGACGAACCAGTAAACCCCTGTACAGTCGTACTCCCCTCCGCGTGGGAAACAACTGCCGAGTCTTCCCAGGCTTCATGTCGTTCCCTTCCTAGGCCTCGCCGTCATCCACCACCCTGGTGCTCTCGGCGCGGTGTGGTCAATGTGGTCAACAACCGACATGCATCTGAACTGGACTATATGTGGAGAGGCTGACAACTAGGTCCACGGCTGCACGCAAGGAAATGCCTCCTTATTACGCGCAAAATAATGATTCCTCCACCTGACATCTAGGACCCACCGAAAGGGCCTCTGTATTTCACAAAAAAAATGTTCGTGCCGCTGACAGTTCGGACCCACCAGGTATATCTTCGCACGCAAGGAAGTGCCTCCTTATTACGCACAAAAAAATGAATACTCCCTCTGCTAGCTGGGACCTAGTATAGTGGGAGGCTGACTTGTTGGCCTACTAAGTTGATGGGGATGGAGGGCTTTGTCAACTTAGTCAATATGAACGATTCTAGCTCCAGTGACCGTACAATGTCCATCCAATGGCTGTAGTGCTTCTTCAACCTCTGGTCTTCTTGCTCCAGCCGCCCAAAGCAGCACCAGTCGTGCCGCCTGCTCCTGCCTCCCGTGGCCGCTGTGCTGCCGCGGAGGCCTCACCACCCCCTATTACTCCCACCGCTGGCCAGGCCATCCCTCCACTCACCCACACCCCCGTTATTATGCGGCGACGGTAGCCTCACACCGCAATCGAACCAGTGAACCCTCGTACTCCTCTCCGCGTGGGCATCCACTGCCGCGTCTTCCCCGGCTCCGCGTCGTCCCCTTCCTAGGCCTCTCCGTCGTCCACCGCCTAGGTGCTCTCGGCGCGGCATGGTCAATGTGGTCAACGATCGACTTTTACCGGAAGAGCACTGTACATGGAGAGGCTGACATCTGGGTCCACGGCCATAACAAGGAAGTGCCTCCTTATTACGCAAAAAATAATGATTTCTCCACTTGACAGTAGGGACCCATCGGACGGGCCACCGCATTTCGCGAAAAACATTCCCCCCTGACTGCTAGGACCTACCAGCTACATCTTTGCATGCAAGGAAGTGCGTACACATTACGGGCAAAAATAAATCATTCGCCCCCTGACTTCTAGGACCCTCCAGCTACATCTTCACACGCAAGGAAGTGCCTGACAGTCGGGACCTATCAGTGTACAAAAGTAGGGGCTCTCCTTTTCACCCCTTTACTTGTGCACGGGCAGTCAGAGCCTCCCGCCACGGCGACACATAGACATGGCAGGAAAGGGAAGCCGGAGAAGAAGCCGAAGCCACAAGGCAGAACAGAGGAACGACAAGGACCAAGGCCACAAAGATCAGATACGCGTAGCAGGTTTCCCCAGCAAGGACCCTTGCCGGGGCAGCTCGCCCACGCCAGCCGAAGTGAGCCACCCTTTAGCCCACCAACACTAGACAAATGCGTTGGACAGGGCTCGGGAGGCACCTCCGTGGTGGTATGCAGATCATTGTGAAGACATATAATGCTCAAGATCAAATGAGGATAGCAACTATCCTCATTGAAGAAACCCACGAGACCCCCGGCAAGATCCTTGCCGGGGAAGTTAGCGCGCCACGACAAGGCCCTTGTCGGGCCACCCGGCAAGACCCTTGCCGGGACACCCGACAAGACCCTTGCCAAGTGCACCGGCAGGGCCACTGCCAGGCCTGCACCAGCCAAGTCTTTGCCACTGTTCGCATGCAGCTGCCAACCTAGCCAGCTGGGCAAGCACCTACGTGGTACCATGCAACCCTTCGTGGAGGCTCCACCACCGTGCCACCTCATTTGCTTACCTGCCTACATGGCACTGCATGCACCGCTAGCCAGGGCGCGTGTCGAAGCAATGAGGAGCGGCGACGGACGGGGCGGGCCTTGCTCCCGTCCCCAATAAAGCAAAGGGACACCTAAGCCTCACATTAAATGCGTCTTGTCCTGTAATACCAGCGATAAGCTCGCAACGCTGTAGCACTTTCCACCTCCTGTGTGACACTGTGGCAGCCCCTTTCGTCTATAAAAGGAGGACCATGGCACACTGAGAAAGGATTCGGCTCTCTCGAACCTCACAACACCTAGAGCTAGTTCAAGAGCTCAAGAACACTGAATACATCCACCAAAGCAGGATCGTAGGGTTTTACACATCTTTGCGGCCCGAACCTGGGTAAATCCCTCTGTGTTGTCTGCTAGTCCTGCTCTCCTCGCGATCCCTGCACCCCACAACCGTAGAAGGGATTCCAGTGATCCCATAGGTGTCGTTTCCCACTGACAGGACCCACCTAGTCGAAGCGTACGTAGCGGTTGTCATTCTGGCTGCGAATGTGTACGTACATACTGGTCGATGTAGAGGTGCGCACGTGTCGTAGTAGAGGCGCGCACGTGTCGTAGTAGAGGCATGCACGTAGCATGTACACGTACGTACAACGGCCAGGGTGCAAGAAAGTAAATATGGCCACGTACATACATACGGGCGGGGTCTCAAATGCCTACTCACGCATACGTACGGCCAGGGCTCGTGTACATGGCTGGGTCGGAATGGAGAAACTACGTCGTCGTCGTGTTCATGGGGAGCCAACCGGCTGGGTCGGAACAGAATGCGTCGTCGTGTTCATCAGGAGGGCTTGGACGGAACAACCAATAGAAACGAGGCCTGGCATACCGCAGAACAGAGGAAACGGCCTTGTGTTCGACCGACCATGGTCGAAACGGGATCCTGTGCATCGGGAGGGGTCTGGCGTACCACAAAACAGAGGAAACAGACTTCTGTTGGACCTCCTATGGTCAAAACGGGGTCCTGTTGATCGTGAGGGGTGTGGCGTACCGCAAAATGGAGGAAACGGACCTATGGTGGAGTGCTACGGTCGAAATGGGGGTCCTGTTCATCGAGAGGGGTGTGGTGTACTGCAAAACGGGACTCCACGGGATATTGTTCATCTCCAATGTCGACCTCCTCCAGCCTCCACCTGCGATTGTTCATCCACGAGCTCCTGTTCATCCAATCTCCACCGCGCGCTCCTCCATCGGCTACTATTCAACCATCCCTCTCCACGGGTTCATGTTCAACCACCCCTCCACGAGCTACTGTCCATCTAGCCCTCCAGCGGCTACTGTTCAACCAGCCCTCCACCAGCTACTGTTCAACCTTCCCTCCATGGGGTCCTGTTCATCCAGCCCTCCACGGGGTCCTGTTCATCCACGCCCATCCGGCTCAATCGATCGGGGTCCTATTCATCCAGCGGCAACACCACGGGGTCCTGTTCATCCAACCCCCACCGGGAACTGTTCATCCAAACCCCCCCAACAATGCTCATTGTTCATCCAGAGGCAGCATCGATCGACTTCAGTTAGCAGCAGTAGCGAAGGAATCGCTCGATCGGGTTCAGTTAACATCCATCGATCGATCGCTCAGGTTCAGTACATGTAGCCTGCAATGTGATCGCTCGGGTTCAGTGAGGCGAACGCCTCGCTCGAGTTTAGTTAGAGCCCAACGCCTCGCACCCATGCACGTACGTGTATGAGAGAAACACGCATTGCTCGGCCCCCAACCACCCACCATAACCGGGAACTCCCCGAAATTTTCATCGCTCTCGCTTCTACCACGGTTTTTTCCATCATGGACGGCCCAAAGAATGTCATGCAGCTGCGTCTCAGGCCCGCCCAAGACAAAAAGCCCATTTTCTATCATGATTTTTTGTAATAGAAGTAGGAGCCCACCACATCTATAATGATATCAAGTTTTGTCACAATTATCGTCATAGAAGTGTCATAAGCATGACAGAAAAAATTTCGTTCGGCCCAAAATGTCACGGATGTGTCTTTTTTTGTAGTGACAGCAAGTGAATAATTCATAGGCAGTTGTTGACACTTACCAATGTTACCTATTCTTTGACATTCATCACAGGATAAGACGAACCTACGGGCATCCTTGAAGAGAGTAGGCCAATAAAATCCACATTGCAGTACCTTATGAGCGGTTCTGTCTCCCGCGTGATGTCCTCCATAAGCTTCGGAGTGACATTTCCGTAGTATTTGTTCCTATTCATGCTCAAGTACACAACGTCTAATAATACCATCTACTCCTTGTTTATAAAGATGTGGGTCATCCCAAAAGTAATGTCTTAAATCATAAAAGATTTTTTTCTTTTTTTGGTATGTAAAGCTAGGTTGTATGTATTTAGCAACAATATAATTAGCATAGTTAGCATACCAAGGTGTATTGTTAGAGACATTTATTGCAGCTAATTGTTCATCAGGAAAGCTTTCATTAATAGGTTGTGGGTCATAAATAATATTTTCAAGCCTAGACAAGTTATCAGCTACGGGGTTCTCTGCTCCTTTTCTATCAGTGATATGCAAATCAAATTCTTGTAGTAGGAGAACCCACCTAATGAGTCTAGGTTTAGCATCTTTCTTTTCCATAAGATATTTTATAGCAGCATGATTGCTGTGAACAGTCACTTTGGAATCAACAATTTAGGATATAAATTTATCACAAGCAAACACCACTGCTAATAATTCTTTTTTAGTAGTAACATAATTTTGTTGAGCACTGTCTAGTGTTTTGCTAGCATAGCGGATAACATTTAGTTTCTTATCAACTCTTTGTCCTAGAACAACACCAATAGCATAATCACTAGCATCACACATAAATTCAAAAGGCAAGTCCCAATCAAGTGGTTGAACAATAGGTGCAGAAATTAAGCAAGGAGGAGCGGCGACGGATGGGACTGGCCTTGCTCCTGTCCCCAATAAAGCGAAGGGACACCTAAGCCTCGCATTAAATGCGTCTTGTCCTGTAATACCAGCGATAAGCTCACAATGCTGTAGCACTTTCCACCTCCTGTGTGCCACTGTGGCAGCCCCTTTCGTCTATAAAAGGAGGCCCATGGCACACTGAGAAAGGATTCGGCTCTCTCGAACCTCGCAGCACCTAGAGCTAGTTCAAGAGCTCAAGGACACTGAATACATCCACCAAAGCAGGATCGTAGGGTTTTACGCATCTTTGCGGCCCGAACCTGGGTAAATCCCTCTGTGTTGTCTGGTAGTCCTGCTCTCCTCGCGATCCCCGCGCCCCGCAATCGTAGAAGGGATTCTAGTGATCCCATAGGTGTCGTTTCCCACCGACATCTTTGGCACGCCAGGCAGGGGGTGCGTAGTCGCGAGGATCTGGCCTAGCAGTAGACCTAGCTGTTCCTCATCGCCATGGCTACAAAGAAGAAGACGGTCACGGTGATCGGTTCGTTTGGGACCGGGTTGGTACCGGCGCGGACCGGCAGCGGGCCAGTCGCGGAGAGAACCCGTGGCTCGGCCCGCGAACATCTGCATCACCCCGCTGGTCCCGGCCTGGCAAGTGGCGTCGTTCGCACGCCGGGCGACGAGCCACCAGTCGCGGGCTCCGGAGGTGGAGTCGCCCCCCCTGCAGGCGGCGCGGGGCCCTCCAGGGGTGCCGCCGTCCCGTCAAGCAGCGGCACGGTGTCCTCCAAGACGCCAACACCGGCACCCATGGTGCGCTCCTCTCAGGTTGTGCGTAATGAGCAGCGTCACTCTGCCAGTGACCCTGCGCGCTGTCCTGAGAAGAGTCACGTGCGTCCATCGCATGAAGAAGAGGGCCAGCATGCGTGCCGAGGTGCTGACGAAGGTGGCGAACGGCTGCGGAGCCCTGACACAGCTCCTTCTAACGTGGTTAGGAGTCGAGGCGTGTCGCGGTCCACCCAGCTTTCGCCGCCACCCACGCCGGCGGAAGCCCTAGCGCGCGCAGCTGCTGCTCGATTTTCCTCCCGCCGCAGATAAGCTTGACGAATGGAGGGCCACCGTCCGGAGCCTCGTCGGCATCGCCAACAAAGATGAGTTACGGCCGACGGGACCCATAGGCCGTCGCTCCACCGGGCCACCGCATGCCAGCGGAGACCGTGCCAGAGGCGATGCAGCCACGATGCACTTCCCTCCTCCGTCCCGACCGCCCCGGGCATCGGTTCGTCGCGACAACGCCCATGATGATAACTCCATTGTGTCGTCCGACCTGCGAACCAACCGCGATCAGCGCCAAGTCCTTCGGGAGCGGGCTCATGAGGACGCTCGAACTACAACGAGCGCCGACGTGACGCGCACCACCAGTCAGACAGGCAGGCAGGGCCCGTTACGGACCACCCAATGCCGGGAGGTTACGGTGGCCTACCTTACGAGGTGGGTTGTTCGGCTTTCACTCGTTAGCTGCGTCTGTTCCAGTGGACCTCCCACCGCATGTTCAAACCCGACGTTGGCGAGAAGTACAATGGAAAGACTCACCCGTCAGAGTTCCTCAGCATGTACACCATCGCGATGCAAGCTGCTGGGGCCTGCGACGATAAGGTGCTTTCCAACTACTTCCCATTGGCACTCAAGCCTAATGTTATGTCATGGTTAATGCACTTGCCGGTGGATTCCATCTCTCCTTGGGCGGATCTGTGCCATGAGTTTGTTGGCGCCTTTACCGGAGGTCACCAAGCTCATGGCCAGGCGAGTGATTTACACATCATCCCCCAGAAGGAAGGAGAAAACCTGCGCAAGTACATCTAGAGGTTCAACCGAGTGTAGTACAACATCCCCGACGTTCATCCTGCCGCCATGATCAGTGCGTTCCATCAGAACATGCGCAACCGCAAGATGTGAGAAGAGCTGGCGATGAACAAGGTTAAGGATGTGGCTGAGCTCTATGTTCTGGCCGATCGATGCGCTCGTGCTGAGGAGGGAATGAAGTACCCCGGCGAAGCCGCCGGCGCAAAAACCGACTCCACAGATGACACCGCCACCCCTGTAAAGGAGGGCCGACGCTGTAATAGGAAGCACAGGAGCAAGACCATGCTTGCCATCGAGGGATCCGACGATACCAGTGCCACCAAGAAACCCAAGGCAAGTGACCCCGGCAAGGAGGTTGCCGGGTGTGCCGCTTGCCGGGCCTTGGCGGCTGCCGATAAGCTAGGAGGCTCCGACAAGCAGTATTGCAAGATCCACCGCATGAAGGGCCATGATCTCCAAAGCTGCAGGCAGGTAGAGCTTCTCGCCGAGAAGCAGAAAGCCGAGTATGAGCGGCGGGACAAGGAGAAAGGCCCAGATGGTGCCAAGGGATCCGACAAGAAACATGTTGGCCAAGGAGGCTGCCGCGGCAAGGGTAATCAGCAGGAGAGGCCCGCCCAGGGCCGCGACAAGAAGCAGGAAGACGATGATCATGACGAGGACAACAAGTCCGACGACCACGAGTTTCAGAAAGCCACCGAGGCCATGTGCGTCGATGGTGGTGCCTCGCTGCATACATCCCACCGCCAACTCAAGCAGTGGGAGCGTGAGATCATAGCGGTGGAGCATCGTTTGACGCATGGAAGCCGCCGAAATGGTCCAGCACGCCCATCATCTTTGACACCGAGGACCACCCTGACCGCACCACTGTGGTCGGGTGCTTGCCATTGTTGGTTTCACCAACAATCCGCAACCTCAAGGTGATGAAGATGTTGGTTGACGACGGGGCCGGCCTGAACTTGATCTCGCCTGTTGTGGTCAGAAGGCTGCAGATCCCTGATGGAGACCTCGAGGAGACGAGTACGTTCCAAGGGGTTAACCCGGGGAGGAACCAGCCAAAGGGAAAGGTCATGCTGCCCGTGACATTCGGAGGCGAGCTGAACCACAGGATAGAGAGGATCGTTTTCGATGTAGCCGAGATCCCCTTGCCTTACAACGGGATCCTCGGTTGCCTGGCGCTAGCCAAGTTCATGGCGGCTTCACACCACGCCTACAACATGCTAAAGATGCCCGGGCTGATGAACATCATCACCGTCCCCTCCGACAAGAAAGATGCACTAATCTGTGCCGACCAACTCTACTCGAAAGCAGCCGCAGCAGCTGCCGCTAAGGCACCTGCTCCTGCCGACAAAGTCTCAGGGGAGAAGAAGACCGGCGAGACCTCTCGCACCCACTCCAGCAAGCGCACCTCTTCGGGGTGTTGTGCTTCCGTTGAGAACGTGCCAGAGAGCTCCGCCGGCAAGAGCAAGAGGTCGGGAGCTACACCACCAGAGACCAAGAAGGTGCCCATCAAGGAGGACGGCACGGGGGAGCGTTCACCATAATCTCCACCCTTGACGGCAAATAGGAAAGCGAGCTCGCCACCTTCCTGCGGGCGAATGTCGATGTGTTTGCATGGCAAGCTTCCGACATCCCCGGCATTCCAAGGGAGGTGATTGAGCACCACCTTGCTGTCTGTCCTCATGCGCGACCCGTCAAGCAGAAGGTCAAGAAGCAAGCTCTGGAGAGGCAGGAGTTCATCATAGAGGAAATCAGAAAGCTAGAGGCGGCAGGCTTGGTGAGAGGAGTACTCCATCAAACGTGGTTGGCCAATCCGGTAGTGGTGCGCAAGGCAAATGGGAAATGGAGGCTGTGTATTGACTACACAGACATCAATAAGGCCACTCCAAAGGATCCTTTCCCATTACCGCGCATTGACCAGATTGTTGACTCCATGGCTGGGTGTGACCTCCTATCGTTCCTTGCCGCCTACTCAGTATACCACCAGATCTTCATGATGGAGAAAGACGAGCAAAAGACAGCATTCATCACCCCATGTGGTACGTATTGCTTTTTACGGATGCCTTTCGGTTTGAAGAGTGTTGGCTCGACCTTTGCAAGAGCAGTCCAAATTGGTTTTGAACCCCAGCTACATAGAAATATGGAAGCTTATATGGATGACAAAGTGGTCAAAACCAAGGACAAAGCGACCCTTCTGCGAGATCTGGAGGAAACATTTACAAACCTGTGCAAGATCAACCTCAAACTGAACCCTGAGAAGTGTGTCTTCGGTGTCCCGTCTGGCAAGCTTCTCGGGTTCTTTGTGTCCCAGCGCAGGATTGAAGCAAACCCAGATAAGATCAAGGCCATCGAGCAGATTGAGGCGCCCAAACGGATCAAGGACGTGTGTCGGCTCACTGGTTGCGTTGCCGCGATGAGCCGGTTCATCTCCAAGTCCGCGGAGCGTGCCCTTCCTTTTTTCAAGATCTTGAAGAAGGCTGGGCCAGTGGAGTGGACCCCAGAGGCCGAGGCAGTGCTGCATGATTTGAAGAAATACCTCTCCTCTACCCCAGTGCTGGTTGCACCCAAACCACAAGAACTGTTGCTGCTTTACCTAGCGGCAACAAATCAAGTGGTTAGCGCTGCACTAGTGGCGCAGAGAGAGGTTGACGAGGAGGCAACAACAGCGGCAGAGCCAACAGATAGCAAGCCGAAACCCTCTCCGGCAGGGCTCGATCCCGGCAAGATTGAGTCCCCGGCAGGAGTTGACGCCAGCGCGACAGGACCCACACGACCGGGTGAAGAGGCGCAAAAGAAGAATATGGTGCAGCACCTAGTGTACTTCGTTAGCTCCCTCTTGCAGGGGGCCAAGTCGAGGTACTAAGGTGTGCAAAAGCTGCTCTTCGGCCTCCTTATGGCTTCGAGGAAGCTGCGCGATTACTTCCAAGTGCACGAGATCACGGTGGTCACCCGCCTCCCGTTGCAACGAATAATGCACAACCCAGATGCAACGGCGAGGATCGTGGAATGGGCCCTGGAGCTGTCGAGTTTTGGTTGCAAATTTGAAAGTACCTCGACAATTCAGAGCAGAGTCTTGGCGGAGTTTGTCATGGAATGGACCTCGATGCGTGACGAAGAGGTACATGAGACCGCTCTCCCCGACAAGGAAATGAGCCGCAACTAGATCATGTACTTTGATGGTGCTTTCTCGCTGCAAGGCACCGGTGCTGGTGTGCTGCTTGTCGCACCCACCAGAGAGCACCTCAAATATGTTATCCAGATGCACTTTCCCCGGGAGATGTCAACCAACAACACCGCCGAGTACGAGGGTTTGCTTGCTGGTCTCAGGATCGCGGCAGACCTCGGAGTTAAGAAGCTAATCGTCAGGGGCGACTCACAGCTCATCGTCGGGCAGATCAACAAAGATTATCAAAGCCCGTTGATGGAAGCTTATGTAGATGAGGTGAGGAAACTGGAGGAGCGCTTTGATGGTATACAAGCGGAGCATGTCCCTCGGGCAGAAAACGATATTGCCGACTACCTGTCAAAGCGCGCTGCCCTCAAGCTACCTGTGGAACCAGGTACCTTTGTGCTTCAGTTAACCCAACCATCCGTTGAGCCGTCGACCGGGCAGAGCAAGCGGAGGATGCTAGGCCCCGGCAAGTACTTCCTCACCGAGCTCCCCGGAGCCGCCGGTGAAGATGTTGTCGTGGATGCCGATCCTGCTGCAGGGCAACCAACTCCGACAGGACCTTAGGTCATGGCCGTGGAGACGGCCGCTCCCGCGGCTGAAGAGATGCCTTTGGTCCTTGCCGTCAAGTGATACGTCCATTTTACATCATGCTTTTATATCAATATTTATCCAACCCTAAAAGTGCATGACAACCTCTGCTTCCCTCTGCGAAGGGCCTATCTTTTACTTTATGTTTTTACTTTATGTTTGAGTCAAGGTGATCTTCACCTTTCCCTTTTTCATTTTATCCTTTGGCAAGCTCTTCGTGTTTGAAAGATCATGATATATATATCCAATTGGATGTAAGTTTCCATAGGCTATTATTGTTGACATCACCTAAAGGTGAATACGTTGGGAGGCAATACAAGAAGCCCCTATCTTTCTTAGTGTCTGGCTGAAACTTTATAACCACAAGTATTGCGTGAGTGTTAACAATTATGGGAGACTACGAGATGGTTGAGTATGTGAGCTTGCTGAGAATTCGGCTGAAACTTTATAACTATTATTGACTCTTTCTGATGTTACGATAAATTGCAATTGCTTCAATGACTGAGATTATAGTTTGTTAGTTCCCAATGAAGTTTTTGAACCATACTTGACATTGTGAAATGCTTATTACTTGAACATAGGAAATCATATGACAAAATCCATATATGTTGCTGTTATTAGAATGATCATGATGCCCTCATGTCCGTATTTTATTTTTAGCGACACCTCTATCTCTAAACATGTGGACATATTTTTCAATTTCGGCTTCCGCTTGAGGACAAGCGAGGTCTAAGCTTGGGGGAGTTGATACGTCCATTTTGCATCATGCTTTTATATCAATATTTATTGCATTATGGGCTGTTATTACACATTATATCTAAATACTTATGGCTATTCTCTCTTAATTTACAAGGTTTACCATGAAAAGGGGGAATGCCGGCAGCTGGAACTCTGGTTGGAAAAGGAGAAAAAGTTGGAAACCTATTCTGCACAACTCCAAAAGACCTGAGGCTCCATGAAACAACTTTTTGGATTTATTAAGAAATTATGAGCAAAAGAAATAGGCCAGGGGGCCCACACCCTGTACAGGAGACAGGGGGCACCCCCCCCCTAGGGCGCGCCCCTATCTCCTGGGCCCCCTGGTGGGCTTCCGGCGGCCATCTTCTGCTATATGAAGGGTTTTGTCCTGGAAAAATTAATGGGCAAGCTTACGGGACGAAACTCCGCCGCCACGAGGCGGAACCTTGGCGCAATCAATCTAGGGCTCTGGCGGAGCTGTTCTGCCGGGGACACTTCCCTCCGGGAGGGGGAAATCATCACCAATGTCATCTCCAACGATCCTCTCATCGGGACGGGGTCAATCTCCATCAACATCTTCACCAGCACCATCTCATCTCAAAACCCTAGTTCATCACTTGTATCCAATCTTGTATCAAAACCACAAATTGGTACCTGTGGGTTGCTAGTAGTGTTGATTACTCCTTGTAGTTGATACTAATTGGTTTACTTGGTGGAAGATCATATGTTCAAATCCTTCATGCATATTATTACACCTCTGATTATGAACATGAATATGCTTTGTGAGTAGTTACGTTTGTTCCTGAGGACATGGGTGAAGTCTTGCTATTAGTAGTCATGTGAATTTGGTATTCGTTCGATATTTTGATGAGATGTATGTTGTCTCTCCTCTAGTGGTGTTATGTGAACGTCGACTACATGACACTTCACCATTATTTGGGCCTATAGGAAGGCATAGGGAAGTAATAAGTAGATGATGGGTTGCTAGAGTGACAGAAGCTTAAACCCTAGTTTATGTGTTGCTTCTTTAGGGGTTGATATGGACCCATATGTTTAATGCTATGGTTAGGTTTACCTTAATACTCCTTTTTTGTTGCGGATGCTTGCAATAGGGGTTAATCATAAGTGGGATGCTTGTCCATGTTAGGGCAGTACCCAAGTGCCGGTCCACCCACATATCAAATTATCAAAGTACCGAACGCGAATCATATGAATGAGATGAAAACTAGCTTGACGATAATTACCAATGTGTCCTCGGGAGCTCCTTCCTCATTATTAGAATTTGTCTAGGCTTATCCTTCACTACATAAAGGATTGGTCCACCTTGCTGCACGTTATTTACTTTATTTACTTTTTGCTCGTTACTATTTATCTTACCACAAAAACTATCTATCAGCTACTATTTCAGTGCTTGTAGAGAAAACCTTACTGAAAACCGCTTATCATTTCCTTCAGCTCCTCGTTGTGTTCGACACTCTTACTTATTGAAAGGACTATGATAGATCCCCTACACTTGTGTGTCATCAAGACTCTTTTCTGGCACCGTTGCCGGGGAGCGTAGCGCTCTTGGTGAGTGGAACTTGGTAAGGAAATATTTATATAGTGTGCTGAAATTTTCTGTTACTTGTCACTAAGGAAACAAATCCTTTGAGTGGCTTGTTTGGGGTATATTCACCCCAACCAGAAGAGCAAAGAGATGCTCCTCAACCTACTGAACCTTATGAAAATATCCACTTTGATATTCCTTCGGGTATGATAGAAAAACTGCTAGCTAATCCTTTTGCAGGAGACAGAACATTGCATCCCGACTTACACCTTATCTTTGTGGATGAAGTTTGTGGATTATTTAAGCTTGCAGGTATTCCCGATGATGTTTTCAAACGGAAGGTCTTCCGTTTATCTTTGAAGGGAGATGCAATGACATGGTATAGGCTATGTGATGATACGAGATCTTGGAATTATAAGCGATTGAAGTTGGAATTTCACCAGAAGTTCTATCCTATGCATCTTGTTCATCGTGATCGTAATTACATATATAATTTCTGGCCTCGCGAAGGAGAAAGCATCGCTCAAGCTTGGGGGAGGCTTAAGTCAATGTTGTATTCATTCCCCAATCATGAGCTCTCTCGGGAAATGATTAATCAGAATTTTTATGCTTGACTTTCTCTTGATAATGGCAACTTGCTTGATACTTCCTGTGCTGGTTCCTATATTCTAAAGACTATTGATTTCAAATGGGACTTATTGGAAAGATTTAAACGCAACTCTGAAGATTGGGGTTCCGATGATGGTAAGGAGTCAGGTATGACACCTAAGTTTGATTGTGTTAAATCTTTTATGGATACCGATGCTTTCCGTGGATTTAGCCCTAAGTATGGACTTGACTCTGAGATAGTAGCTACTTTTTGTGAAACTTTTGTACTCACGTTGATCTCCCTGAAGAAAAGAGGTTTAAATATAATCCTCCTATCAAAGTGAAAGTAGTTGCACCTATTACATTTGAAGAGAAGACTTACATATAGTGATCCTATTATTCCTGCTGCTTATGTTGAAAAACCTCCTTTTCCTGTTAGGATAAAGATCATGTTAAAGCTTCGACTGTTGTTCGTAACAGTAATACTAGGACTTATACACCTCCTGAGCAAATTAATGTTGAACCTGGTATTGCTATGATTAAAGATCTCTTGGATGAGGATTTAGATGGGCATGTTATCTCTTTCTTGGGTGAAACTGCTAATATTGCTAGACCCGATACTAAGACATGTAGACCTGTTGTAGGCACGCCTGTTATTTCTGTTAAAATAGGAGATCATTGTTATCATGGTTTATGTGATATGGGTGCTAGTTCTAATGCGATACCTTATGATCTTTATAAAGAAATTATGCACGATATTGCACCTGTTGAATTAGAAGCTATTGATGTTACTATTAAGCTTGCTAATAGGGACACCATTCAACCTATTGGGATTGTTAGAGATGTTGAAGTCTTGTGTGGGAAGATTAAATACCCTGCTGATTTTCTTGTTCTTGGTTCCCCACAAGATGATTTTTGTCCCATTATTTTTGGTAGACCCTTCTTGAATACTTCTAGTGTTAAGATTGATTGTGAAAAGAATTTTGTCACTGTTGGCTTAGATGGTATGTCTCATGAGTTTAACTTTGCTAAGTTTAGTAGACAACATCGTGAAAAGGAACCATCTAGTAAGGATGAAATTATTGGTCTTGCTTCCATTGCTGTTCCTCCAACTGATCCGTTAGAACAATATTTGCTAGACCATGAAAACGATATGTTTATGAAGGAAAGGGAAGAAATAGATGAAGTGTTCCTTAAACAAGAACCTATGCTGAAACATAATCTTCCCGTTGAAATTCTTGGGGATCCCCCTCCACCCAAGGGTGATCCCGTGTTTGAACTCAAACCATTACCTGATAATCTTAAGTATGCCTATCTTGATGAAAAAGAAATATATCCTGTTATTATTAGTGCTAACCTTTCAGAGAAAGAAGAAGAAAGGTTATTGAAAACTCTGAAGAAGCACCGGGTTGCTATCGGACATACCCTGGATGATCTTAACGGCATTAGTCCCACATTATGTCAACACAAAATTTCAGTGGAGAAAGATGCCAAACCAGTTAGAGATCCTCAAAGACGACTAAATCCCAAAATGAAGGAAGTGGTAAGAAAGGAGATACTAAAACTCCTTGAGGTAGGTATTATTTATCCTGTTGCTGATAGTGAATGGGTAAGCCCTGTCCATTGTGTCCCTAAAAAGGGAGGTATTACCGTTGTTCCTAATGATAAAGATGAATTGATCCCTTAAAGAATTATTACAGGCTATAGGATGGTAATTGATTTTTGTAAGTTAAATAAAGCTACTAAGAAAGATCATTACCCTTTACCTTTTATTGATCAAATGCTAGAAAGGCTATCCAAACAAACACATTTTTGCTTTCTAGATGGTTATTCTGGCTTCTCTCAAATACTTGTATCAGCGGGGGATCAATCTAAAACTACTTTACATGCCCTTTTGGTACTTTGCTTATAGGCGCATGCCTTTTGGTTTATGTAATGCACCTGCTACCTTTCAAAGATGCATGATGGCTATATTTTCTGATTTTTGTGAGAAGATTTGTGAGGTATTCATGGATGACTTCTCCGTCTATGGATCCTCTTTTGATGATTGTTTGAGCAACCTTGATCGAGTTTTGCAGAGATGCGAAGACACTAGTCTCGTCCTGAATTGGGAAAAGTGTCACCTTATGGTTAATGAAGGCATTGTCTTGGGGCACAAGATCTCCGAGAGAGGTATTGAAGTTGATAAAGCCAAAGTTGATGCTATTGAAAAGATGCCATGTTCCAAGGACATAAAAGGTATAAGAAGTTTCCTTGGTCATGCCGGTTTTTATAGAAGGTTCATTAAGGACTTTTCTAAAATCTCTAGGCCTCTGACTAACTTATTGCAAAAAGATATTCCTTTTGTATTTGATGATGATTGTGTAGAAGCATTTGAAACACTTAAGAAAGCTTTGATCACTTCACCTATTGTTCAGCCACCTGATTGGAATTTACCTTTTGAAATTATGTGCGATGCTAGTGATTATGCTGTAGGGGTTGTTTTAGGGCAAAGAGTCGATAAGAAATTGAATGTTATCCATTATGCTAGCAAGACTCTTGATACTGCCCAGAGAAATTATGCTACCACTGAAAAAGAATTCTTAGCAGTTGTGCTTGCATGTGATAAGTTTAGACCTTATATTGTTGATTCCAAAGTTACTATTCACACTGATCATGCTGCTATTAAATATCTTATGGAAAAGAAAGATGCTAAGCCTAGACTCATTAGATGGGTTCTCTTGCTCCAAGAATTTGACTTGCATATTGTTGATAGAAAAGGAGCTGAGAACCCCGTTGCAGACAACTTGTCTAGGATAGAAAATGTTCTTGATGACCCACTGCCTATTAATGATAGCTTTCCTGATGAACAATTAGCGGTCGTCAATGCTTCTCGTACTTCTCCTTGGTATGCTGTCGGGGAAACTGATCCACGAACACCTATGGGACCGGCGGACCGAGCCCCTTTCGGTTCGGCGGGGGGCGGAGGTCGCACGAAGAGTAGATCGAGGCGAAGCACACGAGCAGTTTACCCAGCTTCGGAGCTCTCCGGAGAGATAATACTCCTACTACTGCTTGTCTGGCGCATTCGGGTTCACCGTGGAGGAGGCAGAGGCGGCAAGCCTTGCCGAGCGCGAGGAGTTTGCCGGCGAGGAAGAGCCTGCCGCGCGTGAAGACGAGCCGAGCGAGCCCGGCGAGGAGGAGCCCGAACCTTCAGACAGCCTGCCGCAGGCGGAGCCCCCGGCCCTGCCAAGAAGGCGTCTTCGCAGGGCCGCGGACGTAGCGGGGCGGCAGACGGGTCAACAGCCGCCGAGCCGCGCGACACGCTCTACCTCGGCAAGCAATGTTACCGCGGGAGCGCCTCAGGCTGCTGCTGCGACTGGAGTGGGATCCTCCCAGTCCACCGCCCCCATCCCTGCCAAGCGGGCAAGGGAGCCTACTCGCCGCACCGGAGGCGAGCCGGACTTCGATCTTTCCGCGCTCAGCTCCGACGACGAAGAAGAAGAGTAAGATCCCCTTGCCGTCCTTGTTGTTCTTCAATTCTTGTTATCTTGTTGCTTTCGTCTTGTATCTGACTTGCTTCGATCTGGATCCATTCCTTTTCAGGACGCTGGCGCAGAGAGCGGCGAAGAGAGCCAAGGCCTCGGTGATTGTCATCGAAGATGACCCCACCGTGTCCGCAGGGGATGTGTCTAAAACCACCTTGACGGACCCGACAGCTACTCCCCAAAGCAGCCCCCAGCGCAGCCCCCAGCGTAAGTTCATAGTTTGCTTCCTGCTGTCGGGCGCGCATGAGTGCTTTTTTCTTTGCTGATATCTTGATTGTTGACTTGTGTAGGAGCAGAACAGCCTCACCAGGAGCGCCCGGAAGCCGCTCCCGAAGTGCCATCTGCTTCAACTACACCGCCAAGGGAGGATCCCCCGGCAAGGGAGCATTCTCCGGCAAGGGAGAACTCTCCGGCAAGGGGCAACTCTCCGGCAAGGGACAGCACCAACGACCCTGCGGCGGCTGAGACCGCAACCGCAGATCCCAGCTCAGGTAATCCACTTGCTTAAGAACTTCCCTTGGGTTTTTCTTCTTCTGATTTTCTCTTTGAGTATTTGCTTGATTTTTCTCCCTTGTTTGTTCTTCAGATCCATCTGCTGCGGAGCCAATGGAGACTGAAGACGCCAGCGAGGAAGGCGCGCGTGGCAGCTACGACGACGCCGCCGCCAATGAAGAAGGGGCCGATGCTGATGAGCCCGCCGGCGAAGAGGCCGCCAAGGCTGCCGCCGCGGAAGCTGGCGAGGGGTCGGGCGTTCGCACTGACGGCCCTGAGGCCGCAGGAGCGCCAGGCGCTGCGCCGACCGCCGATCCCTCCGTCGCTGCCGCGGAGCCAGGCTCCGAAGAGCCCCAGCCCGGCGCCTACTTGAAGGCTGGCGACGATATCTTCATCAAGCTCCCCTGGGCGTCAAGCTCCAGGGTGCCGGTCGAAGGAGAAACTTTCGATGAGGAGCTGCTCACCTCCGCCGGGCTGTCGTTGGTTGCTGCGCCAAGCAGTAGCAGTGGCGAGCCTGAGGAGGAGCAGCTGCTGCAGAAGCTGCTGTCACTCTACCGCGCCCGACAAGCCAAGCTGGCTTCCCGGGAAGCACTTGTCGCGAAGGCGGGAGTGGATATGGAGAAGCGCGCAGAGGAGCTTCGGGGCCTCAACCAGGAAGCTCTCCGATCCCTGGCACAGGAGTGGGAGAGACTCGCAGAGGAGCGTACGGCCTTCCTTCTCGAGAAGGCCGAAGCTGAGGAGGAACAAAGGCTTGCTGCCAAGAAGCAGTCCGCGCGAGAAGGCGAGTTGGTGCAGCGGAAGGCCAACCGAGACAGCTACGAGGAGGAGCTCGCCGCGCGCGAGGAAACACTTGGCGGGGCTCTCAAAGAAGCAAGGGATGTTGCCGCAACTGCAGAGGCCGCCAAGAAAGAGCTGGAGGCGAGGGTGGCGCAGCTGGAGGCAAACATCAAGAAGAGCAGTGAGGAGCTTGCCGCGCTTAAGCGTGAGCGCGAGAAGGATGCTGCCGCCCATGGTGAGCTGCAGGGTCTTCCCGCTGAGAGGAGCAAGGAGCTCAGCGCCGCCAAGGACTCCAACGCGGATCTTGAGCCGAAGCTGGCCACGCTGACTCAGACGCTGGACGGCGCCAAGGAGCGAGAGAAGACTTTGTTGGAGAAGGTCAAGGCCGACGAGGTGCTGCTGGCGAGCATCGCCGTCACCCAGAATGCATTCAAGGAGACTGTGGAGCACTGGACCGAGGGTTTGGCGAACATCGCCGCAGTCATCGACGGGGAGCTGGCGTAGCTGGGGATGGAAGACCTCGGGTACTCTTCCGACGAGCATCTCCAACCCAGCGCCAAGCTCAGCCTGTTCTTCAAGGGCGTGGCAACGGCACTCCAGCGACTCCGGGAGAAGACCCCGAAGCAGCTGGCCGACGAGTCGCACAGGATCTGCGCGGGGGCTCTCCAGAAAGTGCTGATGAAGGTGGCCTTCCGCAACCCAGGCCTCAGCTTCACCAACGTCTTGAAGTCCTTGCCGCCGGATGCCGACGTGGAAGCGCTCAAGGCCCTTGTCGCACCCATCGTGGACAAGGTGAGCGGGATCAAAAGGGTTGAGGGCGACCGCGTAGACTAGGCCATCCATTTCTTCTTTCTCCTTGTCGCTGCTGGCCATATTATGAAATCAATCTGTTAGGCGCTGCGACAAGTTATCTTGTAACATAACTCTATTCCTGTTATCAATTGCTATGTTACTTCCTTTACTAGATTCCTTCCTTTGTATGTTTTTACCCTACGCTTTTAGGGAACTTGTCGGCGCAGGCACCCGAGCCGCGAGCGCTGAGTGCGGGACGTCAGCAGCCTGCTGGCGGTGCCGCTTCCGACAAGAAACCTTGTCGCGACTAGTTGCAGCACACTTAAGTTGTTGAGAGGACTCGAAACAAAGTAAGGGCGCAACTAGCTACGAGTTGGTTCCTCCGCGCACAGGTTTTCCATACAAAGTACGGTCGTTCAAGGAATATAACTCATAACTTAAAAATTAAAACTAATTGCTCAAACTTTGGCAACTTAGCTTTTTTGTCGTTTGCTTCCCGGCAAGGCGAGACTTCCTTAAACGACGCCTGGTCCACACCATTATCTTCTCCTCCCCCCCGGCAAACTTGTGTGCGAGGGACCTTTCCTTTCCTTTGTTGAGAAAAGAAAGAAGAGAAAATAAATATATGGAGCCTTTCGGCTCATTATTGCTTACCGGGGGCAGGTGCTGCACAATGTGTCAGATAACGCATGCAAGAAAAAATATAATGCATGAAATTGACAAGATGTGCGGAGCACATGAGCTTTACTTATGCACGGGATCTGCGCCCGGCTTTGTACAAAGTATTACATGCAACATCGGCAAGACTTGTACAAAAGGTGGTTGCCGGAACAGGTTCCGGCAACCGCGCCCTACGGGTAAAACTTACGAAGATGCTCAATGTTCTAGGAGTTGCTCACCGGAATGCCATCTTCGGTCTCAAGGCGGACAGCGCCGGGCCTAGTGACTCGTTTCACCCGATAAGGGCCTTCCCACTTCGGCGTCAACTTGTTGGAATTCTTGGCGGACTGAACGCGCCAAAGAACAAGGTCGCCTTCCTCGAAGCTTCTGGCATTAACTTTGCGGCTATGGTAGCGGCACAAAGCTTGCTGGTATCGAGTAGCCCGTACAGCAGCCTGAAGACGATCCTCCTCAAGGAGTAGCGCGTCATCTTGCCGCCGCTGCTCTTGCTCAACCTCATCATAAGCGAGCACTCGAGGTGACCCGTATACAAGTTCCGTGGGGAGAACTGCCTCTGCACCATAGACTAGAGCGAAAGGTATCTGGCCAGTGGCTCGATTTGGCGTCGTTCTGATCGACCAAAGAACCACCGGCAGCTCCTCGATCCAGTTTCTTCCGCACTTGTGCAGCCTGTCGAAAGTCCTGGTCTTCAGCCCGCGCAGCACTTCAGCGTTTGCCCTCTCCGCTTGACCGTTGCTTCTCGGATGAGCAACAGAAGTGAAGAAGACCTTGGCACCAAGATCTTGGACGTACTGCATGAAGGTGCGGCTCGTGAATTGCGTGCTGTTGTCGGTGATGATCCTGTTAGGGATCCCGAAACGGCAAACAATCGACCTGAAGAACTTTACTGCTGACTGTGCTGTCACCTTCCTCACTGGTTCCACTTCCGGCCACTTTGTGAAGTTGTCGATCGCAACGTACAAGTACTCAAAGCCCCCGACAGCTCGGGGAAAGGGGCCGAGGATATCGAGCCCCCAGACCGAAAATGGCCAGGATAAAGGGATCGTCTGGAGAGCTTGAGCTGGCTGGTGTATCTGCTTGGAATGGAACTGGCACGCTTCATACTTGGTTACTTGTGCAGTTGCATCCTGGAGGGCTGTCGGCCAAAAGAACCCTTGCCGGAAAGCTTTGCCAGCAAATGCTCTTGCGCCAATGTGGTGACCACGTATGCCTCCATGTATCTCTGCCAACAGCTTTTGTCCGTCTTCCCGGCAAATACACTTCAATTTCACACCGTTGAGTCTTCTTCTATATAGTGTGTCATCGACAAACTGGTACATACTTGACTGCCGGGCTACTCTTTCCGCTTCTTCTTGCTCTTCGGGAAGTTCTCCTATCTGAAGGAAATGGACAATTTGCTGTGCCCATGCTGGAGCTTGTGGCTCGACAACAAGGACTAAAGGCACTTCTGCTGCTGCGGGAACATCAGCTTCTACGGCAAGAACCTGTGGCGCAGCCGGAGCTTGATGTTCCCCGGCAAGCTTGCCGGAGCAAAACTTGTCGGGAGCGTCTGCTTCAACAGAACAAACACTAAGGTTTGCCGGAGCAGACTGCTCCTCAGCACTCTTGGTGTTGATCTTGGGGACCTTCTTGGCGGCGGCTTCAGGGAGCTCTGCCGGAAAATAGTCACCAGAAATCAACTTTCTCTTCTTGCTCTATCCAGTTGGCGGTGTTACAGACGGTTGAGTCAGCTTGAGCACAAAGATCCCTGGTTCCACAGGTAACTTAAGTGCGGCGCACTTTGATAGGCCATCAGCAATGTCATTCTGAGCTCTTGGAACATGCTCCATCTGTAGGCCGTCAAAGTGCTCTTCTAGCTTTCTCACTTCATCAACATAAGCTTCCATCAACGGACTCTGATAGTTCTTGTTCACTTGGCGGACGACAAGCTGTGAGTCACCCCTGACAATGAGCTTCTTAATCCCAAGGTCTGCCGCAATCCTGAGACCGGCAAGCAAGCCTTCATACTCTGCAGTATTGTTGGTTGCTTGCTCCTTGGGAAAGTGCATATGGACTACGTACTTGAGGTGCTCTCCGGTGGGTGCGACAAGCAGCACGCCCGCACCGGCGCCTTGCAGCGAGAAGGCACCATCAAAGTACATCAGCCACTCTTTGCTTGTCTCATTGACGGGGATGCTCATCTCTGGAATTTCTTCATCTGGTGTTGGCATCCACTCTGCTATGAACTCTGCCAATGCTCTGCTTTGGATAGTTGAAGTGCTTTCAAACTTGAGGCCAAAGCTTGACAGTTCCAATGCCCACTCAACAATCCTGCCTGTTGCTTCTGGATTTTGCAGTATCCTCTTCAGCAGGAAACGAGTGATGACTGTGATCTCATGTGCTTGGAAGTAATGGCGCAGCTTTCTCGAGGCCATGAGGAGGCCGAAAAGCAACTTCTGCACACCAGAGTACCTTGATCTAGCCCCCTGCAGAAGGGAACTGACAAAGTAAACTGGGTGCTGCATCATTCTCTTCTGCATCTTCTCATGCTCCTGCGCAGATCTATCCTTGTCGGGACCAGAGCTTGCCGGACCAGAGCTTGCCGGACCCGAGCTTGCCGGACCAGAGCTTGTCGGCGAAGCCCCTTGCTCGTCGCTGGATGCGTCTGCCGCGGTTGCTGGCTCATTGTCTGCCTCCCTCTCCGCCACTAACGCAGCACTAACCACTTGATTGGTTGCCGCTATATACAGCAGCAACTTCTCTTGTGGCTTAGGTGCGACAAGTGTTGGAGTGGAGGACATGTATCTCTTCAAGTCCTACAACGCAGCCTCCGCCTCCGGAGTCCATTTCATTGGACCTGCCTTTTTCAAGATTTTGAAAAATGGCAGGGCGCGCTCAACAGATCTAGAGATAAACCTGCTGAGAGCAGCCACGCAACCGGCAAGCCTTCGTACATCCTTGACGCGCTTTGGTGCTTCAATTTGCTCAATGGCCTTGATCTTGTCGGGATTGACTTCAATTCCCCTCTGAGACACGAAGAACCCGAGAAGCTTGCCGGAAGGGACTCCAAACACACACTTCTCGGGGTTGAGCTTGAGGTTGATCTTGCGCAGATTTGCAAATGTTTCGTCTAAATCTTGAATAAGGGTCGCCCTGTCCTTGCTCTTGACCACTATGTCATCCATGTAGGCTGCCACATTTCTGTGCATTTGCGGCTCAAAAGCGTGATGGACTACCCTTGCAAACGTTGAACCAGCATTCTTCAAACCGAAAGGCATCCGTACGAAACAATACGTGCCACACGGGGGGATGAATGCGGTCTTCTCCTCATCTTCTTCTGCCATGAAGATCTGATGGTATCCTGAGTACGCATCAAGAAAAGAAAGCAAGTTACATCCGGCCGTGGAGTCAACAATCTGGTCGATGCGCGGCAAGGGAAATGGGTCTTTGGGACAAGCTTTATTAACATCGGTAAAGTCGATACAAAGCCTCCATTTCCCATTAGCCTTGCGCACGACTACAGGATTGGCCAACCACATAGGATGGAGCACTCCTCTGACAAGGCCTGCTGCTTCCAACTTCTTGATTTCCTCTGCAATGAATTCTTGGCGCTCCACTGCTTGCTTCCTGACTTTCTGCTTGACGGGCCGCGCATGAGGATAGACGGCAAGGTGGTGCTCAATTACTTTCCTGGGAACACCGGGGATGTCAGACGGTTGCCATGCAAACACGTCGACGTTCGCCCGCAGGAAAGCAACGAGCGCGCTTTCCTATTTGGGGCCGAGAGTGGCATTGATGGTGAAGGTACCACCAGTGCCGTCCTCCTTGGCGGACACCTTCTTGGTCTCAGTTGGAGCTGCCATTGCCTTCTTACACTTGCCGATGGAGCTCGATGGTGCGTCCTCGACGGTAGCGCAGCACTCCGAAGAGGTGCACTTGCCGGAGTGGGCATCAGAACTCTTGCCGGACTTGGTCTTCTTCTTCCCCCCAGGAGCTTCAGCGGCAAGTGATTTGCGATCTGTTGCGGCTGTTGCTTCCCGGTAGATCTTGTCGGCGCAGATAAGAGCATCCTTCTTGTCGCCAGGGACAGAAATGACACTTATCGGGCCTGGCATCTTCAGCACGTTGTAGGCATAGTGAGAGGCTGCCATGAACTTGGCGAGCGCTGGACGGCCAAATATCCCATTGTAAGGCAATGGGAAGTCAGCAACGTCAAAAGTGACCCTCTCAGTCCTGAAGTTCAACTCGCTGCCAAATGTTACCGGCAACGTGATCTTTCCCTTCGGCTTACTCCTTCCCGGGTTGATTCCTTGGAACGTGCCGGTCTCTTCGAGCTCGCTGTCAGGGATCTGGAGTTTCTGGAGCACCGCGGAGGAGATCAGGTTCAAGCCGGCCCCGCCTTCAACTAACATCTTAGTGACTTTGAGGTTCCGGATAGTTGGCGAAACCAACATCAGCAAGCACCCGACTGCAGTTATGCGATCAGGGTGGTCCTCAATATCAAAGATGATAGGCGTGCTGGACCATTTCAGAGGCTTGCGTGACTCGACGGGTGGTTCTGCTGCATTAACTTCCCGCACCCACTGCTTGAGCTGGCAGTGTGAAGTATGCAAAGAAGCACCGCCATCAACGCACAGGACCTCTGTGGCTTTCTGGAACTGCTGCTCATCAGTCTCCTCATCATCCATGTCTTCGTCGTCGTCATCTTCTTCATCCTTGTCGCGGCCACGGGGAGGCCTATCTACTTGCCGCTGCTTGGCCTTGCCGCGGCGTCCTCCCCGGCCGGGGCGTTTCTTGCCGGATCCTCCAGCACCTTCCTGGGCCTTCTCCTTGTCGCGCCGCTCATACTCAGCCTTTTGTTGCTCAACAAGCTGCTCGACTTTCTTGCAGCTCTGAAGATCGTGGCCCTTGGTGCGGTGGATCTTGCAGTATTGCTTGTTGTTGCCGTCTTGCTTGTCGGCAGCTGCCACATCCTGGGCAACCTCCTTGCCGGAGGCACCAGTTTTGGCTGTCTTGATGCCACCTCCGTTGCCGGACTGCTCAACAACTAGCACTTCTTTGCCTTTCCTTTTCCTGTTGTTCCGCCGCCAGTTTTTCTTTGCCGGGGCGGCATCCTCACTGTCAGATCCTCCTGCTCCTATGTTCTCTCCAGGGAGTCTCCTCCCTTCCTCAGCACGTGCGCACTTGTCGGCCAGGGCATATAGCTCACTGACGTCTCTGATCTTGCACAGCGCCATCTCCTCCCTCATCCTGCGGTTCCGCACGTTCTGATGGAACGCGCTGATCACCGCAGCAGGGTGGACGTCTGGGATGTTGTGCTGTACGCTGCTGAATCTCTGAATGTACTTGCGCAGGGGTTCTCCTTCCTTCTGGGCGAGCAGATGAAGGTCACTCTCTTGGCCACGAGGCTTGTGGCCGCCTGTGAAGGCACCGACAAACTGATGGCATAGATTGGCCCAAGAGGATATGGAGTTGTCCGGCAAGTGCATGAGCCAGGATCTGACGTTGAGCTTGAGCACCAGCGGGAAGTAGTTGGCAAGGATCTTGTCGTCCCGTCCCCCGGCAGCCTGCACCGCAATGGTGTAGATGCTAAGGAACTCCGACGGATGCGTCTTGCCGTCGTACTTCTCCGGTACGTCTGGTTTGAAGTTCTTCGTGCTGGGCCACTGGACTTGCCGCAGCTCACGAGTGAACGCAGGGCAACCTACCGCATACGGCAAGTAGCCTTGTTCCCCTGGCGCATGCATGTCGACAGAGGGCCCAGCGCGCTTGTCGGATTGACGTCGCGCTTCTCTTCGGCGCTCGATGCGAGTTCGAGCGTCTTCTTGTTGTCGATCGTGAAGAACTTGGCGCTGATCGTGACGAGCTCGTGGATCCGACGATGCGGTGGAGTCGCTGTCGAGGTGGATCTGGCGAGTCGGCGATCTTGGCCTTCGGGGTGGTGATTGCATGGTGGTTGCACCTCCACCAGTTTCGTCGCCACCGGCTCGCGCCTGGCAACCCTGTCGTGGCGGCGACGTGCTCGGCTGCCGCGGAGTGTCGCCGTTGGTGTAGCCGATGATACTCTGAATGGTGGCCCTCCATTCGTCGATCTTGTTTGACGTCGGAGGGTAATCCAGGAGCAGTTGAGCTCGCGCCAAAGCTTCTGCTGGAGTGGTGGGTGGCATTGGCGGACGGCGCGAGGAACGGGATGTGCTCGGACTTCTAACTATGTTAGAAGGAGCAGTATCCCGTCCAGGCGACCGCGTATCGCTCGTGCCAGCGCGTTGGCGTGCATGCTGGTCTTGAGCGCCCCGGGATCCACCAGCTTGATCTTGGCCCAACAAACGTATGGTACTGCGAGTACCATGACGCTGTCGGTCCTGCGCCTCCTGAGATGGGCGCGGAACAATCACGGACGTTGAGGTCTACGCCGCCTTGCCCTTGGACCTGGCAGCGTCGTGAGTTTCCTCGTCGACGCCCGTCCTTCTGCCGGCGTCTACCCCACCACCCGCTTGCTCCGGTGGCGGTGGGGCCGACGCGGACGGAACAGCCGCTTCCGAAGCCTTCTTCTTCGGTGGCATGTCGATGACGAAAGTGAAGATGTCGCTCGTGTGACCGCCGGATCAGGTTCACACAACCTTGACGCCCCTACCTGGCGCGCCAAAGATATCGGGGAAACTGATCCACGAACACCTATGGGACCGGCGGACCGAGCCCCTTTAGGTTCGGCGGGGGGCGGAGGTCGCACGAAGAGCAGATCGAGGCGAAGCACACGAGCAGTTTACCCAGCTTCGGAGCTCTCCGGAGAGATAATACTCCTACTGCTGCTTGTCTGGTTCTATTATGTTCTTGCTCGAGAGCGAGCTAAGTGTTTTCTGGCTTACGAAAGAGTCGAACCCCCTCTACATTGCGCATGGGCCTCCTTTTATACGCTAAAGGGGCCACCGACAGGTGGCAACGCAGAGAAGGGTACAAATGTAAAAAGCGAGGTGGTTGGTACAGTTACTTGTACAGTGTATCCTACCTAACCCTGACGATAGGGGACAAAGGCAGTAAATGCCCGTCTGCGTCGCCCAAACAGTGCAGAAAGGGACCGTCAGGGGCGCCACCGCCTGCCACGATGGCGGTCTTGTCAGCATCGCATGCCACTGCGCACCCCTGGCTGCACAGCCTCCCGCCACGCGTGCCTGGAAAAGCCCTCAGGGCGACACGTTGGTGGATGCGCTGGAGCGCGGGCACAGAGTGGCCGCCTGCCACGGCAAGCGCCTTGCCGCGGTCGTTGTCTTGTCGGGCCCGGAAGCTTGTCGCTCGCCGAGCCTTGCCGGGACGCGCGGCGCGTCGCGACAAGTTCCTTGAAATGCCTTGGTTGGCCTTCCCGGCAAGCTCCTCTTGCCGGGGCCTTGTCTACTGAGCTTAAATACTTTGTTCTTTAACGACTCCAAAGGAACCACGGAGGACCTTGGCGGTCGCCCGGCAAGCCTTGCCGCGGGGTGCTGCAACTGCCCGTGCACAAGTTCGGGGTACTAGGGTACCCCTATTCTAGTACACCGACATATGCTGACTATGCTAATTACATTGTTGCTAAATATATACCGCCTAGTTTCACATACCAGCTAAAGAAAAAGTTCTTTTATGATTTAAGACATTACTTCTGAGATGATCCACATCTTTATAAAGAAGGAGTAGATGGTATTATTAGACATTGTGTGCCTGAGCATGAACAGGAACAAATCATACGCAAGTGTATCACTCTGAATCCTATGGAGGACACCACGCTGGAGATAGAACTGCACACAAGGTACTACAATCTGGTTTTTATTGGCCTACTCTTTTCAAAGATGCTCGTAAGTTTGTCGTATCTTGTGATGAATGTCAAAGAATAGGTAACATCAGTATACGTCAAGAAATGCCTATGAATTATTCTCTTGTTATTGAACTGTTTGATGTTTGGGGATTTGATTATATGGGACCTTTTCCTGCCTCCAATGGTTATACACATATTTTAGTTGTTGTTGATTACGTTACTAAGTGGGTAGAAGCTATTCCAACTAGTAGTGCTGATCATAACACTTCTATTAGAATGCTTAAAGAAGTTACTTTTCCGAGGTTTGGAGTCCCTAGATATCTTATGACTGATGGTGGTTCACACTTTATTCATGGTGCTTTCCGTAAGATGCTTGCTAAGTATGATGTCAGTCATAGAATTGCATCTCCTTATCACCTGTAGTCTAGTGGTCAAGTAGAGTTGAGCAATAGAGAGATCAAATTAATTTTGCAATAGACTGTGAATAGATCTAGAAAGAATTGGTCCAAAAAACTTGATGATGCATTATGGGCCTATAGAACTGCATACAAAAATCCTATGGGTATGTCTCCATATAAGATGGTTTATGGAAAAGCATGTCATTGACCTCTTGGACTTGAACATAAAGCATATTGGGCTATTAAAGAGCTTAATTATGACTTCAAACTTGCCGGTGAGAAAAGGTTATTTGATATTAGCTCACTTGATGAATGGAGAACCCAAGCATATGAGAATGCTAAGCTTTTCAAAGAAAAAGTCAAACGCTGGCATGATAAAAGGATACAAAAGCGTGAGTTTAACGTAGGAGATTATGTGTTATTATTCAACTCTCGTTTAAGATTTTTTACAGGAAAACTTCTCTCAAAATGGGAAGGTCCCTACGTTATCGAGGAGGTCTATTGTTCTGGTGCTATAAAAATCAACAACCTTGAAGGCACAAATCCGAGGGTGGTAAACGGTCAAAGAATTAAACATTATATTTCAGGTAATCCTATCAATGATGAAACTAATATTATTGAAACCATAACCCCTGAGGAATACATAAGAGACACTTTCCAGAATGTTCGAGACTCCGAAAAGGCATAGGTACGTGGTACGGTAAGTAAACCGACTCCAAAACAACTTTAATGGCAATTTTCATCAGTTTTGGATTATTTAAGGATTTTAGGAAGAAAGAAGTAGTCTGAAAGGGACACGAGGCTCCCACGAGAGAGGAGGGTGCGCCCCCCTGTCTTGTGGGCACCTCGTGTGCCTCCCGGACTCCGTTTTCTTGTATGTTACGTATTTTGGTCGGTAAAAATTCATTATATATACCCCCGAAGGTTTTGACCACCGTATCATGCAAATTTCCTCTGTTTTTGTTTCGAGCTGTTTCCGTTGCAGATTTAGAGCACCATGACTTCTCCCTCCTCCAACAACGAGGACAAGGATGCTTGGCTATTGAAGATAGAGTTGAAAAGAGAGGAACCAGAAGAGATCAACAAGGATGAGGGGATCAAGAGGGCCATGGAGGTTCAAGCTCCGGTGCTGAAAGAAGAAGACATCCCTCAACCTTTACCTAACCTTTTCACTCCAACGGAGATTGAAGCCTTCAATATGATTGAGTTAGCCCGCATACAGAACAAGTATCTCACACAGGAGAATATTTTGTTGAAGGATCATATTGCTGGGCTCAAGGGCATTATCCGCAAGTTGGAGGAGCTTTTACGCTTGATGTGCGATTATCCACCATCATCATCACCACCTCCATCACCTCCGAAGACATAATTACATGGGTATGGGCACTCCCCTTGGCAACTGCCAAGCTTGGGGGAGGTGCCCCGGTATATCACATTCACACTCCTATCTTTACCGCTTTATTTAGTTCGATCCTTTTAGTAGTATCTTGATCTATTAGTTCGAGTTTTGATTTCAAGTAGTTTTGAGTTTTTCGTTGTGATATCTTTATGTAAGCGTATCTGTGTGCTATCTATAATAAAGATTAGTGTTGAGTTAAGGGCTTTGCTTTGTTGCTATGATCTTGAGAAAGTAGAAAGAACAAAAGAGTTCATATTGACCTTATGGATAGTGATAACTTCACACATAGAAAGTATGAGGCATAAAAATTGTTGAGAGTTGATGAACATAGCCTTGGTCATCGTTGCAATTAATAGGAAGTAATAAGGAAAGAGGGGTTCACATATAAATATATTATCTTGGACATCTTTTATGATTGTGAAGCACTCATTAAGTATGACATGCTAAAAGAGTTGATGTTGGACAAGGAAGACAACGTAATGGTTTATGTTTTCTGACATCTCAGTTAAAGTATATTGTCATAGACCTTCCAAACATGTTGAGCTTGCCTTTCCACCTCATGCTAGCCAAATTCCTTGCACTAAGTAGAGATACTACTTGTGCTTCCAAATATCCTTAAACCCAGTTTTGCCATGAGAGTCCACCATATCTACCTATGGATTGAGTAAGATCCTTCAAGTAAGTTGTCATCAGTGCAAGCAATAAAAATTGCTCTCTAAATATGCATGACTTATTAGTGCAAAGAAAATAAGCTTTGTACGAACTTGTTGTGGAAGTAATAAAAGAGACGGATTGCATAATAAAGGTCCACATACAAGGGGCAATATAAAGTGACGTTCTTTTGCATTAAGATTTTGTGTATCCAACCCTAAAAGCGCGTGACAACCTCTGCTTCGCTCTGCGAAGGGCCTATCTTTTACGTTATGTTTTTACTTTATGTTTGAGTCAAGGTGATCTTCACCTTTCCCTTTTTCATTTTATCCTTTGGCAAGCTCTTCGTGTTTGAAATATCATGATATATATATATATATATCGAATTGGATGTAATTTGGCATAGGCTATCATTGTTGACATCACCTAAAGGTGAATACGTTGGGAGGCAATACAAGAAGCCCCTATCTTTCTCAGTGTCCGGCTGAAACTTCATAACCACAAGTATTGCGTGAGTTATAACAATTATGGGAGACTACGAGATGGTTGAGTATGTGAGCTTGCTGAGAAGCTCTATTATTGACTCTTTCTGATGTTATGATAAATTGCAATTGCTTCAATGATTGAGATTATAGTTTGTTTGTTCCCAATGAAGTTTTTGAACCGTACTTGACATTGTGAATTGCTTATTACTTGAACATAGGAAATCATATGACAAAATCCTTATATGTTGTTGTTATTAGAATGATCATGATGCCCTCATGTTCGTATTTTATTTTTATCGACACCTCTATCTCTAAACATGTGGACATATTTTTCGATTTCGGCTTCCGCTTGAGGACAAGCGAGGTCTAAGCTTGGGGGAGTTGATATGTCCATTTTGCATCATGCTTTTATATCAATATTTATTGCATTATGGGCTGTTGTTACACATTATATCTCAATACTTATGGCTATTCTCTCTTAATTTACAAGGTTTACCATGAAGAGGGGGAATACCGGCAGCTGGAATTCTTGCTGGAAAAGGAGCAAAAGTTGGAAACCTATTCTGCACAACTCCAAAAGACCTGAGGCTCCACGAAACAACCTTTTGGATTTATTAAGAAATTATGAGCAAAAGAAATAGGCCAGGGGCCCACACCCTGTCTAGGAGATAGGGGGCGCCCCCCTAGGGCGCGCCCCTATCTCCTGGGCCCCCTGGTGGGCTTCCGGCGGCCATCTTCTGCTATATGAAGGGTTTTGTCCTGGAAAAATTCGTGGGCAAGCTTACAGGATGAAACTCCGCTGCCACGAGGCGGAACCTTGGCGGAATCAATCTAGGGCTCTGGCAGAGCTGTTCTGCCGGGGACACTTCCCTCCGGGAGGGGGAAATCATCACCAACGTCATCACCAACGATCCTCTCATCGGGAGGGGGTCAATCTCCATTAACATCTTCACTAGCACCATCTCATCTCAAAACCCTAGTTCATCTCTTGTATCCAATCTTGTATCAAAACCACAAATTGGTACCTGTGGGTTGCTAGTAGTGTTGATTACTCCTTGTAGTTGATACTAATTGGTTTACTTGGTGGAAGATCATATGTTCAGATCCTTCATGCATATTATTACACCTCTGATTATGAACATGAATATGCTTTGTGAGTAGTTACGTTTGTTCCTGAGGACATGGGTGAAGTCTTGCTATTAGTAGTCATGTGAATTTGGTATTCGTTCGATATTTTGATGAGATGCATGTTGTCTCTCCTCTAGTGGTGTTATGTGAACGTCGACTACATGACACTTCACCATTATTTGGGCCTAGAGGAAGGCATAGGGAAGTAATAAGTAGATGATGGGTTGCTAGAGTGACAGAAGCTTAAACCCTAGTTTATGCGTTGCTTCGTTAGGGGTTGATATGGACCCATATGTTTAATGATGTGCTTAGGTTTACCTTAATACTCCTTTTTGTAGTTGCGGATGCTTGCAATAGGGGTTAATAATAAGTGGAATGCTTGTCCATGTTAGGGTAGTACCCAGGTGCCGGTCCACCCACATATCAAATTATCAAAGTACCGAACGCGAATCATATGAACGTGATGAAAACTAGCTTGACGATAATTCCCAATGTGTCCTCGGGAGCTCCTTCCTCATTATTAGAATTTGTCCAGGCTTATCCTTTGCTACATAAAGGATTGGGCCACCTTGCTGCAATTTATTTACTTTATTTACTTTTTGCTCATTACTATTTATCTTACCACAAAAACTAACTATCACATACTATTTTAGTGCTTGCAGAGAAAACCTTACTGAAAACCGCTTATCATTTCCTTCTGCTCCTTGTTGGGTTCGACAATCTTACTTATCGAAAGGACTACGATAGATCCCCTACACTTGTGGGTCATCATCAAGCCACAGGCTCCGGCATGGGCACAACACACCGTCCGATTCCTTCAAAAAGTAGAGCTTCCTGAGGAGCAGGAAGAGGCAGAAAGAGTAGCCCGCCGGTCTACTCTGTACCAATTCGTTGATAACGTATTGTACAGAAGAAGACCGAATGGGGTGAAATTGATATGACTCTCTCGGGAGGAAGGGCTAAAGCTGTTGACAGAGATAGATGGAGGCATATGTGAGTCCCACATAGAGTCGAGGGCCCTTGCCGGCAAGGCTTTCCAGCAAGGTTTCTTCTGGCCCACCGCCCTCCAGGATGCGACGGCACTAGTAACCATGTGTGAAGCGTTCTAGTTCCATTCAAAAAAGCTTCATCAACCAACTCAAGCCCTTCAAACAATCCCTCTCTCCTGGCGCTTCTCAGTCTGGGGGCTCGACATATCCCTTTCCCCCGTGCCGTCGGGGGCTTTGAGTACTTGTACGTCACGATCGACAAGTTCACAAAGTGGCCAGAAGTGGAAGCAGTGGGGAAGGTGACAGCGCAGTCAGCCATCAAATTTTTCAAGGGACTAGTGTGCCGTTTTGGGGTGCCCAACAGGATCATCACCGACAACGACACGCAGTTCACAAGCCATGCCTTCATGCAATACGTCGAGGATCTCGGCAGCAGGGTCTGTTTTGCTTCCGTGGCAAATCCGCGGAGCAACGGCCAAGTGGAGAGAGCAAATGCTGAAGTCCTGCGAGGCTTAAGAACAAAGACTTTTGACAGGCTGCGCAAGAGTGGAAGGCGCTGGATTGATGAGTTGCCAGCGGTTCTTTGGTCGATGTGAATGATGCCAAATCGAGCCACCAGCTAGACACCATTTGCCCTGGTTTACAGGGCAGAAGCAGTTCTCCCCATGGAACTCATATACGGGTCCCTCGAGCGCTCGCTTATGATGAGCTTGAGAAAGAGCAGTTGCGCCAAGATGACGCGATGCTCCTTGAGGAAGATCGTCTCCGGGCGGTTGTGAAAGCAGCACGCTACCAGCAAGCTTTGCGCCGCTACCATAGCCGCAAGGTTCATGCCCGGAGCCTTGACGATGGCGACCTTGTTCTTCAGCGCGTTCAGTCAACCAAGAATTCCAACAAGTTGACGCCAAAGTGGGAAGGCACTTATCAGGTAAAACGAGTCAGCAGGCCCGGCACAGTCCGGCTGGAGACCGAAGATGCCATTCCAGTGAGCAACTCCTGGAACATCGAGCATCTTCGCAAGTTGTACCCATAAGGCGCGGCTGCCGGGCCTCCCAGCAAGCCACCCTTTTGTACAAGCCTTGCTGGCAAGGCATGTAACCCTTCTTACAAAGCCAGGAGCAGACCCTAAGCATAAATAAACGAAGCACTGGCGCCCTAAGTTATAGCATGCATGCTAGGTTGAGTCTCTTCCTTGGTTAGGGTTGATAGTGCTTAGCGATGGCTAACTCCTAGCTTAGAGGTGAAGTGCGCGTCTCTCTATTCTTCTCTGTCTTCTTTGGTTCGCAGGGCACATAAGCATTCTTGCCGAGCTATTTTGGAAGAAAGGAATGGACCAGCGTCCGGGCCCCGGCAAGCCTGAGTTGCCGGGGGCTGCAGATCCAGATAAGTCCTTTATCCTCTATCATGCATTTCGTTATGTACTGGGATACGTGAAACCCCATTCTATCTCTAAGCTGCCGTGCCCCCCTTTTGGTACCCTGGGACTATCCCCTGGGTCCGAATTTGGTCGTAGCGGCGGCAGTGGAGAAGGGGAGTGAGGAGCCTAAGCCCACCTCATCCCTACCTCCACCAAGAGCGTGAGAAAGGTTGAGCAAGGTGGGGGGATGACAAGGCTTGTTGCCGGGCAAAAAAGCATTTGTCTTAAGGATAACAAGGACTCACCCCTTGCCGTGGGTTCCTCCCACGAACGAAAATCCCGGCAAACATCCCTTTTTCATTAAAAAACATCCCGTACAGGTACAGTTCATACGAAATGAAAACATGAACAAGGGGATTACAAGTTCTGAAGCTAACAAAGGCCCGAAGGCTTACAAGACTAAAAAGATATAAGGTGCCCGTAATCCCTTTCTTGTCCCTCTCCTCAGGAAATGGAACAAGAAAGCAGAAGGGCAAAAGGGGCGCCTAAGTGAGCTACGAGTGGCAAAAGACACCAAGAGAATATCTCGGTGGCCGTCCAAGGGCTGGGTGGTGATGGCGGCGCCGGAGGCAGAGCTCGAAGACGAGGCGGCAGGACGTCAACACGTGACGAAGGCATCGATGCCCGCATACTCCGACATGACAGCCTTGCCGCCCGCCCTCTTCCTCTTCTGCAGCCTTCCTAGCCAGCCGCCCAAGGAGACGACCCCGAGAAGTTCAAGGAGCCGGCGACACGGATGATGGGGTCACCGGTGCCTCCCGGAGCGGCGCCCGACACCTAGTCGGACTCTTCATCCTGCCGCCCGTTGCCCTCGTCGTCGCTGCCGTTGTCTTCCTCGCCACTCCCACTTGAGGGGGAGTCTTCATCATCGGAGGAGCTCTCCACGCAGCACCTCACGCGGGTCCCAAAGTGCCCGAAGATCTTGACGGAGAGGAGGCCACCCTCCATTAGTTTGAAATGGAGAGCGAGCCCATCCGTCAAGCTGTGGAGGCGAGCGAAGGTCTTCCACCCTCGATGAAGATACATGACGTGAGGGGCGGGGAACTCAACCTCGGCCCATGTGCCACTGTTCCCACAACCCCTCATGTGCAGCCGCAGCGCATGCGGCGGATCCAGCTCCATCTCTCGCGCAAATGGGGTCAGGAGATGAAGGCGACGACACGATGGATGGCGCAGCCTGACAAAGAATTCGCAGGGGTTGTCCCTTGCGTGGCCCTCCATCGGAGGAGGGGCTGCTGGAGGAGGAGAAGCTGATCTGCTGCCCCGTCCTCCTCTCCCTCGAGCACCGCGACGACCTCGACCTCGCCCCCTCCCCCTTCCTCTAGCGGCTGGCTCCGCCGCTACGAGCTCTTGGGGAGGAGCGATGCGCTGTCTGGCCGAAACCCTCGCCGCCACCGATGAAGCGTCGCCTTGCCCCCTCGCCATAACAGAAGAAGAAAGGAAGCAGGTATGGGGAGAGGCAGATGGCAAAAGGTTGAGGGGCACTGTTCCTCCCGCTCTCCTCTTTATAAAGGGGTGGGGGCGAGGCTCGGCCGCCCCCTCTCGGCCAATCCGGCTGCTTGAAGTGACAGCAAGCGGGGCCGTCGACCGCCCTCCCCGCTCCATTGAAGGCGCGTGGGAATCGACCCGCATGCGCGCGACTACCCATGTCCCGTGCGCCTGTCATTCACTCTGCGTTATGCATGCAGCGAACGTGGCGCAACCGGCGGGCGCAGTGGGACGCGTGGAACAACGGTTCCCGAGCGAGGGCAATAAATAGGAGGCGACCCTGCGGTCTCAAAGAGACATGCAAGCCGCCTCTTTACTGTCCACCGCAAGGTGACGCCGGCATGCTTCTGTCATGCGTGTGTACACGACCCCCACGTCATGCGTTCAACACGGGTCGTGGGGAAGCGCAACGGACGGAACAGTGACCACGGTAAAAGTCCGCCCCAACTATCCGCGCACCGTTCTAGGCCTGGCCCAACAACGTGCTGCACTTATGTATGACCCAGGCCCGGGGGCTCCTATCAGTGTACAAAAGTAGGGGCTCTCCTTTTGACCCCTTTACTTATGCACGGGCAATCAGAGCCTCCCGCCACAGCCACGCATAGACATGGCAGGAAAGGGAAGCCGGAGAAGAAGCCGAAGCCACAAGGCAAAACAGAGCAACGACAAGGACCAAGGCCACAAAGATCAGATAGGCGTAGCAGGTTCCCCGGCAAGGACCCTTGCCGGGGCAGCCTCAGCAGCCCCGGCAAGACCCTTGCCGGGGCAGCTCGCCCACGCCAGCCGAAGTGAGCCACCCTTGAGCCCACCAACGCTAGATAAATGTGTTGGACGGGGCTCGGGAGGCACCTCCGTGGTGGTATGCAGATCTTTGTGAAGACATAGAATGCTCAAGATCAAATGAGGATAGCAACTATCCTCATCAAAGAAACCCACGAGACCCCCGACAAGATCCTTGCCGGGGAAGTTAGCGCGCCACGACAAGGTCCTTGCCGGGCCACCCGACAAGACCCTTGCCGGGCCACCCGACGAGACCCTCGCCAAGCGCACCGGCAGGGCCCTGCTAGGCCCGCACCAACCAAGTCTTCGCCACCGTTCGCATGCAGCTGCCAACCCAGCCAGCTGGGCAGGCACCTGCGTGGCAACATGCAACCCTTCGTGCAGGCTCCACCACCACGCCACCTCAGCTGCTTGCCTGCCTACATGGCACTGCATGCACTGCTGGCCAGGGCGCATGTCGAAGCGATGAGGAGCGGCGACAGACGGGACGGGCCTTGCTCCCATCCCCAATAAAGCAAAGGGACACCTAAGCCTTGCATTAAATGCGTCTTGTCCTGTAATACCATCGATAAGCTCGCAACGTTGTAGCACTTTCCACCTCCTGTGTGCCACTGTGGCAGCCCCTTTCGTCTATAAAAGGAGGCCCATGGCACACTGAGAAAGGATTCGGCTCTCTCGAACCTCGCAACACCTAGAGCTAGTTCAAGAGCTCAAGAACACTGAATACATCCACCAAAGCAGGATCGTAGGGTTTTACACATATTTGCGGTCCGAACCTGGGTAAATCCCTCTGTGTTGTCTGCTAGTCCTGCTCTCCTCGCGATCCCTGCGCCCCACAACCGTAGAAGGGATTCCAGAGATCCCATAGGTGTCCTTTCCCACCGACAGGACCCACCTGGTCGAAGTGTACGTAGCGGTTGTCATTCTGGCCGCAAATGTGTACGTACATACTGGTCGATGTAGAGGTGCGCACGTGTCGTAGTAGAGGCGTGCACGTGTCATAGTAGAGGCATGCACGTAGCATGTACACGTACGTACAACGGCCAGGGTGGAAGAAAGTAAATATGGCCACATACATACATACAGGCGGGGTCTCGAACGCCTACTCACGCATACGTACGGCCAGGGCTCGTGTACATGGCTGGGTCGGAATGGAGAAACTGCGTCGTCGTCGTGTTCATGGGGAGCCAACCGGCTAGGTCGGAACAGAATGCGTCGTTGTGTTCATCAGGAGGGCTTGGATGGAACAACCGATAGAAACGAGGCCCGACGTGCCGCAGAACAAAGGAAACGGCCTTGTGTTCGACCGACCATGGTCGAAACGGGATCCTGTTCATCGGGAGGGGTCTGGCGTACCGCAAAACGGAGGAAACAGACTTCTGTTGGACCTCCTATGGTCGAAACAGGGTCCTATTGATCGTGAGGGTGTGGTGTACCGCAAAATGGAGGAAACGAACCTGTGGTGGAGCACTACGGTCAAAATGGGGGTCCTGTTCATCGGGAGGGGTGTGGTGTACCGCAAAACGGGACTCCACGGGATATTGGTCATCTCCAATGTCGACCTCCTCCAGCCTCCACCTGTGATTGTTCATCCACGGGCTCCTATTCATCCAACCTCCACCACGCGCTCCTCCACCAGCTACTATTCAACCAGCCCTCTCCACGGGGTCATGTTCAACCACCCCTCCACGGGCTACTGTTCATCTAGCCCTCCAGCGGCTACTGTTCAACCAGCCCTCCACCGGCTACTGTTCAACCTTCCCTCCATGGGGTCCTGTTCATCCAGCCCTCCATAGGGTCCTGTTCATCCATGCCCAACTGCCTCGATCGATCGGGGTCCTATTCATCCAGCGGCAACACCACGGGGTCCTGTTCATCCAACCCCCCCGGGAACTGTTCATCCAAACCCCCCAACAATGCTCATTGTTCATCCAGAGGCAGCATCGATCGACTTCAGTTAGCAGCAGTAGTGAAGGAATCGCTCGATCGGGTTCAGTTAACAGCCATTGATCGATCGCTCGGGTTCAGTACGTGTAGCCTGCAGTGCAATCGCTCGGGTTCAGTGAGGCGAACGCCTCGCTCGGGTTTAGTTAGAGCCCAGCTCCTTGCACCCACGCACGTACGTGTATGAGAGAAACACACATTGCTCGGCCCCCAACCACCCACCATAACCGGGAACTCCCCAAAATTTTCATCGCCCTCGCTTCTACCATGGTTTTTTCAATCATGGATGGCCCAAAGAATGTCATGCAGCTGCGTCTCAGGCCCGCCCAGGACAAAAAGCCCATTTTCTATCATGATTTTTTGTAATAGAAGTAGGATCCCACCACATCTATGATGATATCGAGTTTTGTCACAATTATCGTCATAAAAGTGTCATAAGCATGACAGAAAAAAATTTGTTCGGCCCAAAATGTCACGGATGTGTCTTTTTTTTGTAGTGACAACAAGTGAATAATTCATAGGCAGTTGTTGACGCTTACCAATGTTACCTATTCTTTGACATTCATCACAAGATAAGACAAACCTACGGACATCCTTGAAGAGAGTAGGCCAATAAAATCCACATTGCAGTACCGTATGAGCGGTTCAGTCTCCCGCGTGATGTCCTCCATAAGCTTCGGAGTGACATTTCCGTAGTATTTGTTCCTATTCATGCTCAAGTACACAACGTCTAATAATACCATCTACTCCTTGTTTATAAAGATGTGGGTCATCCCAAAAGTAATGTCTTAAATCATAAAAGAATTTTTTCTTTTTTTGGTATGTAAAGCTAGGTGGTATGTATTTAGCAACAATATAATTAGCATAGTTAGCATACCAAGGTGTATTGTTAGAGACATTTATTGCAGCTAACTGTTCATCAGGAAAGCTTTCATTAATAGGTTGTGGGTCATAAATAATATTTTCAAGCCTAGACAAGTTATCAGCTACGGGGTTCTCTGCTCCTTTTCTATCAGTGATATGCAAATCAAATTCTTGTAGTAGGAGAACCCACCTAATGAGTCTAGGTTTAGCATCTTTCTTTTCCATAAGATATTTTATAGCAGCATGATCAGTGTGAACGGTCACTTTGGAATCAACAATGTAGGATCTAAATTTATCACAAGCAAACACCACTGCTAATAATTCTTTTTCAGTAGTAGCATAATTTTGTTGAGCACTGTCTAGTGTTTTGCTAGCATAGTGGATAACATTTAGTTTCTTATCAACTCTTTGTCCTAGAACAACACCAATATCGTAATCACTAGCATCACACATAAATTCAAAAGGCAAGTCCCAATCAGGTGGTTGAACAATAGGTGCAGAAATTAAGGCTTTCTTTAGTGTTTTGAAGGCTTCCAAACAATCATCATCAAAAACAAAAGGGATATCCTTTTGCAAAAGGTTTGTAAGAGGCCTAGAAATTTTAGAAAAGTCTTTGATAAATCTCCTACAGAAACCAACATGACCAAGGAAACTACGAATACCTTTGATATCTTTAGGACATGGAATTTTCTCAATTGCATCAACCTTGGATTTATCCACCTCAATACCTCTTTCAGAAATTTTATGGCCCAAAACAATACCTTCATTAACCATAAAGTGTCACTTCTCCCAATTCAAGACAAGATATGTTTGCTCACATCTCTGCAAAACTCGATCAAGATTGCTTAAACAATCATCAAAAGACTTCCCATAAATAGAAAAGTCATCTATGAAAACCTCGACAATATTTTCACAAAAATCAGATAATATAGCAGTCATACATCTTTGAAAGGTATAAGATGCATTACATAGACCAAAAGGCATACGTCTATAAGCATAAGTTCCAAAGGACAAGTAAAAGTGGTATTTTCTTGATCAAGTTTAGAAACAGGCATTTGTGAAAAACTAGAATTTCCATCAAGGAATCAAAAAGTGTGTGCTTAGATAATCTTTCTAGCATTTGATCAATAAACAACAAAGGGTAATGATCTTTTCTAGTTGCTTTGTTTAATTTCTAAAATCAATTACCATTCTATAGCCTATGACAATTCTCTGTGGAATAAGTTCATTCTTATCATTACGAACAACAGTAATACCTCCCTTCTTAGGGACACAATGAACTGGGCTTACCCATCTACTATCAGCTATAAGATTGATTATACCTGCTTCCAGAAGTTTCAATATTTCCGTTCTTACCACTTCTTTCATCTTCAGATTTAACTGGCATTGGTGATCAACAACGGGTTTAGCATCGGGTTCCATATTAATCTTGTGCTGGCATAGAGTGGGACTAATGCCCTTAAGATCATCAAGAGTATATCCAATAGCAGCTCGGTGCTTCCTTAGATCTTTCAATAATCTTTCTTCTTCATGTTCTGAAAGGTTAGCACTAATAATAACATGATATATCCTTTTCTCATCAAGATAAGCATATTTCAAAGTGTCCAACAATTGTTTTAATTCGAACACAGGATCACCTTTAGGTGGTGGGGGACCTCCTAGAGTTTCAATAGGCAGATTGTGTTTAAGCAGAGGTTGTTGTTCGAACAAGATTCTATCTATTTCATTTCTTTCATGCATATGCAAATCATTTTCATGGTCTAGCAAATATTGTTCCAAAGGATCAGTAGGAGGCACATCAATAGAAGCAAGACAAATAATTTCATCCTTACTAGGCAAATCTTTCTTACGAGGTTTTCTACTAAACTTAGAAAAATTAAACTCATGAGATTCATTACCAAAGCTAACACTGACAGTTTGTTTCTCACAATCCATTTTAGCATTAACGGTGTTCAAGAAAGGTTTACCAAAGATAATGGGACAAAATTCATCTTGTGGGGAACCAAGAACAAGAAAATCAGTAGGGTATTTTATTTTCCCACACAATACTTCAACATCTCTAAAAATCCCAATTGGTGATATAGTATCTCTATTAGCAAGCTTAATAGTAACATCCATGTCCTCTATTTCAGCGGGTACTATATCATTCATAATTTCTTGATATATGGTAAAAGGAATAGCACTCACACTAGCACCTATCTCACATAAACCATGAGAACAATGATCTCCTATCTTAACTGAGACAACAAGCATGCCAACAACAGGTCTATGTTTGTCTTTTTCATCAGGTTTGGCAATTCTAGCAGCTTCAGCATAGAAGTAAATAACATGCCCATCAATATTATCGACCAAGAGATCTTTAACCATAGCAACACTAGGTTCTACTTTGATTTGTTCAGCTATTTTAGGTGTTCTAATATACCTTTTGTTGACCACGGTTGAAACGTTAGCATGTTCCTTCATCCTAACACGGAAGGTGGTTTTTCAATATATGTAGTGGGAACAACTGGGTCAACATTATAAATGATAGTTTCTTCCTTAGCTTTTACCAGTTCTTTAATTTCTTCTTTAATTGGTGGGTGATATTTGAACCACTTCTCTTTAGGAGATCAACATGAGTAGTAAAAGATTCACAAAAGGAAGCTACTATCTCGGAGTCAAGTCCATATTTAGTGCTAAACTTTTGAAAAGCATTGGTATTCATAAAAGATTTAACACAATCAAACTTAGGCTCAATACCTGACTCTTTACCTTCATCGAGTTTCCAATCTTTAGAGTTGCATTAATTTCTTTCTAAAAGGTCCCACCGGAATTCAATAGTTTTCTTCATAAAAGAACCAGTACAAGAAGTGTCGAGCATGGATTGATCATTACGAGAAAGCCACGCATAAAAATTATGAATAATAATTTCTCTTGAGAGCTCATGATTGGGGCATGAATATAACATTGAATTAAGCGTCCCCCAAGCTAGAGAGATACTTTCGCCTTCATGAGGCCAAAAATTATATGTATAATTCCGATCACGATGAACTAGATGCATATGGTAATTTTTTTGATGGAATTCCAATTTCAACCGATTCCAGTTCCAAGATCCAATATCATCACATAGCCTATACCATGCCAATGCCTTTCCCTTCAAAGATAAATAGAAAAACTTCTTCTTAGCTTCATCTCTGGGTAAACCTGCAATCTTAAACAATCCACAAATTTCATCCACATATATCAAGTGCATATCAGGATGTTCAGTTCCATCCCCTGCATAAGGATTAGCTACTAGTTGTTCGACCATACCCAAAGGAATTTCATATTCAATATTTTCAGTAGGTGCAGTAGGTTGAGGGGCAACTAATTGTGGTTCCGGTCGAAAGGAAGATACCTCGAACAAACCCCTCAAAGGATTGTTTTCCATAGTAACAAGTGACTATAAATTTCAGCACATAGTAATAATTTTTCCTTGCCAATTTCCACTTACCAAGAGTTCTTCACTCCCCGGCAATGGCGCCAGAAAATATCCTTGATGACCCACAAGTATATGAGATCAATTTTAGCCTTTTCTATAAGTAAGAGTGTCGAACCCAACAAAGAGCAGAAGGAAATGATAAGTGATTTTCAGCAAGGTAATGTCTGCAAGTGCTGAAGCTGTAAGCAGCGAATAGTTTGATAGCAAGATAATTTGTAACGAGCAAGTAATGGTAGTAGTAACCAAAGTGAATCAAGATAGCCCAGTCCTTTTGAGGCAAAGGACATGCCAAAATGGTCTCTTATTATAAGCAAAGTGTTCTTGAGGATACACGGAAATTTCATCTAGTCACTTTCATCATGTTGATTCGGTTCGTGTTCGCTACTTCAATAATTTGGTATGTGGGTGGACCGGTGCTTAGGTGCTGTTCTTACTTGAACAAACCTCCTACTTATGATTAACCCCCTCGCAAGCATCTGCAACTACGAGAAAAGTATTAAGAATAAATTCTAACCATAGCATTAAACTTTTGGATCCAATCGGTCCCTTGCGGAATAGCGCATAAACTAGGGTTTAAGCTTCTGTCACTCTCGTAACCCATCATCTAATAACTAATGCACAATGCATTCCCTTAGGCCCAAATATGGTGAAGTGTCATGTAGTCGACGTTCACATGACACCAGTAAGGGAATCACAACATACATATCATCAAAAATCGAACACATATCAAGTTCACATGATTACTTGCAACATGATTTCTCCCATGACCTCAAGAACAAAAGTAACTAATCATAAATAATAATCATGCTCAAGATCAGAGGGGTTTTAAATAGCATAATGGATCTGAACATACAATCTTCCACCAGATAAACCATATAGTAATCAACTACAAGATGTAATCAACACTACTAGTCACCCACAAGCACCAATCTATAGTTCCGGTACAAAGATTTAACACAAGAGATGAACTAGGGTTTGAGAGGAGATGGTGATCTTGAAGATGTTGATGGAGATTTCCCTCCCCAATATGGGAGAGTTGTTGGTCATGATGATGACGATGATTTCCCCCTCCGGGAGGGAAGTTCCCCCGGTAGAATCGCTCCACCGGAGGGAAAAAGTGCTCATGCCCAAGTTCCGCCTCGAGATGGCGGCGCATTGTCCCAAAAGTCATCCCCTTATTTTTTCTAGGTCAAAATGACTTATGTACCAGAAGAGGGGCACCGGAGGTGGGCCAGGTGAGCATAACCCACCAGGGCGCGCCTGGGCTCCCTGGCGCGCCCAGGTGGGTTGTGCCCACCTGGTGGGCCCCCTCTGGTACTTATTGGCTCCAATAATTTTCATTTATTCCATAAAAAATCCTCGTGAAGTTTCAGATCATTTGGAGTTGTGCAGAATAGGTAGCCTGACGTAGCTTTTTCAGGTCCAGATTTCTAGCTGCTGGAATTCTCCCCCTTTGTGTGTACCTTGCATATTATGGGAGAAAAGGCATTAGAATTACTCTAAAAAGCATTATTGGGGTATCCGTAGGTCTACAATGAACTACTCATGCATCATCGGAGAGGCACCAATGAGGATGATGAACCCCTCTGTGATGGTGTCTAGATTGGATCTATGGTTTCTGGAACTTGTGGTGGCTGGAATTGATTTTTGTTGACTCCCCTAGGGTTTCTGGAATATTGGGGTATTTACAGAGCAAAGAGGCGGTGCGGGAGGCCATCGAGGTGGGCACAACCCATATGGGCGCGTCTGGCCCCCAGGCGTGCCCTTGTGGGTTGTGCTCCCCTCGGAGCACCCCTCAGGTACTTTCTTGGCTCATCGTGTGTCTTCTGGTCTAGAAAAAATCATCAAAAAGTTTCACTATGTTTGGACTCCGTTTGATATTGATTTCCTGTGAAGTAAAAAACAAGCAAAAAACAGCAACTAGCACTGGGCACTATGTCAATAGGTTAGTCCCAAAAAATGATATAAAGTTGTTATAAAATTATTGTAAAACATCCAAGAATGATAATATAACATCATGGAACAATCAAAAATTATAGATACGTTGGAGACGTTTCAGCATCCCCAAGCTTAATTCCTGCTCGTCCTCGTGTAGGTAAATGATAAAAACATAATTTTTGATGTGGAATGCTGCCTAACATGTTCATCTCATATTCTTTTCTTTGTAGCATGGACATTTGGACTTTTATATGATTCAAACCAATAGTCTAGTTTTGACACGAAGATTTCAATACTCAAGCATATCAACAAGCAACCATGTCTTTCAAAATATCAACACTGAAGCAAGTTATCCCTAGATCATTATGCTTAGTCATTGATCCATTCATGAAACACACTCGCATATTAGCTACACCCAATGCTCAAGTACGATCATAGTGCCCCTTAGTTGGTGCTTTATAAGACAAGATGGAGACTCAAAATAAAAATAAAATTGCATAAACTAAATAGAAAGGCCCTTCGTAGAGGGAAGTAGGGATTTGTAGAGGTGCCAGAGCTCAAAGCGAAAAAAGTAGAGATAAAAACATTTTGGGTGCATGCTTTTCCTGTCAACGAAAAGGATCGAGTAGTTCCCAATACTTTCCATGCTAGATATATCATAGGCGGTTCCCAAACAGAAAATATAGTTTATTCCTTTTTCCACCATACTTTCACATTCCACTGCTAACCGAATCCACGGGTGCCGTCCATACCAACACTTTCCAATGAATTTATTATTTGAAAACATAAAGTATATTCATTTCTCATGTCGGGACTAGGCATCCCTAATACCTTTGCCATACTCTCGTGCAATGACACGTGAATACACACTCATCTTGAGAATAACACATCTAGCATGGAAATATATCAGCCACCCCCTACCATTTCATGGGTGGTACGAGCACACAAAAGAGAAATTTATTTTTAAAATTAGAGATGGCACATACAAATTTGCTTAGAACGGCAAAAGAATATCACATATAGGTAGGTATAGTGGATTCATGTGGAAAAACTGGTTTAAGGGTTTTGGATGCACAAGTAGTGATCATACTTAGTGCAAATGAAGGCTAGCAAAAGACTGAGAAGCATCCAACCAAGGAACAAAAAATCTCATAAGCGAGAATTAAGCATAACTAACACCGAATAATGCACCACAAGTAGGATGTAATTTCATTGCATAACTATTGATTTTCATGCTTGCATAGGGAATCACAAAACATAACACCAATATTCCTACTAAAGCATAATTACTCATCAACATGACTCACATATTATATCAACATATCGCAAAACTATTACAAGAAATCAAGTTCATTTGTCCAATGATCTTCATGAAAGTTTTTATTATATCCCTCTTGAATATCTATCACTTTGGACTAATTTAATATGTTGCTTTTGATAGCTCAAACAAATCTAAGTGAAGAACATGACCATAAAATTTTTCTTCTCTCAAAATAATTTAAGTGAAGCAAGAGAGAATTTCTTAAAAAAATTTACTAACTCGCCAATAAATCTAAGTGAAGCATGAGAGCATTTCTTGAAAAATACTAAAGCACACCATGCTTCAAAATATATAAGTGAAGCACTAGAGAAATTCCAAAGCTCGAAAGGATTTAAGTGAAGCATAGAGAGCAATTCTAACAAGTTAGAGCATAATTTTGGCTCTCTCAAATTGGTGTGTCCAGCAAGGATTCATGATTAAAAATAAAAAGAAAAACAAGCAAACACTCATATCATACAAGACGCTCCAAGCAAAACTCATGATATGTGATGAATAAAAATATAGCTCCAAGTAAAATACCGATGGGTGTTAGAAGAAAGAGGGGATGCCACTCGATAATCCTCAAGATTAGTTGCTTGCTTCTCTTTTAAATAATAGCTTAGGATGCCATGGGCATCCCCAAGCTTCGACTCTTCTTACTCCTTACTCCTTCATCCATCATGATCTCACCCAAAACTTGAAAACTTCAATCACACAAAACTCGACAAAACTTTTGTGAGATCCATTAGTATAACAAAGCAAACCACTACTACAAGTACTATTGCAAACCCATTCAAATTTTATTTTTGCATTATACCTACTGTATTCCAACTATAGCTTATACCCTCCAATACAAACTACAAATTCATCAAAATAAGCACACAACATAAAGAAAACAGACTCTGTCAAAAATAGAACAATCTGTAGCAATCTGAATACTTCGAATACTTTGATAACTCCAAAAATTCTGAAAAATTAGGACAACGTGGGAAATTTGTGTAGCAATCTTGTGTAAATAATTCAGATCAAAAGCACGTTTCTATGATTTATGAAAATTATTTTACTGGGCGCAAAAGTTTCTATTTTTGAAGAAGACCAAATCAACTGCCACCCAACATGATCACAAAGGCTTTGCTTGGTACAAACACAAATGAAAACACAAAAAACACAATCATAATAGTAGCATAATTGTGCAAACACTCAAGAACAGAAACAAAGAGAAAAAATAAATTTTATTCATTGGGTTGCCTCCCAACAAGCGCTATCATTTTATGCCCTTAGCTACGCATAAGGCAAAGATCTAAGTGTTCTCATATTTGTTTCCACTTCCCTTGGAAGTGTTTTTGTCAGGTGGTTTTCACTAGTTGCTTCTCTTGAGAAAAATAGCATACGGTGGGTAAATAAATTACTTTTGGGAAATTGATAGAACTTCAAATAATCATGACGATATCTAGGCAATGATAATTATATAGGCATCACGTCCAAGATTAGTAGACGGACTCCTGCCTGCGTCTACTACTATTACTCCACACATCGACTGCTATCCAGCATGCATCTAGTGTATTAAGTTCATGGAAACTGGAGTAATGCAATAAGAACGATGACATGATGTAGACAAGATCTATTTATGTAGAAATAGGACCCATCTTGTTATCCTTAATGGCAACGATACATACGTGTCGGTTCCCCTTCTTTCACTGAGATCAAGCACCGTAAGATCGAAACCATCACAAAGCACCTCTTTCCATGGCAAGAATAATCGATCTAGTCAGCCTAACTAAACTAAAGATTCGAAGAAGAAATACGAGGCTATAAGTAATCTTGCATATACAAGATCAAGAGACTCAAATAACTTTCACGGATAAAAACATAGATCTGATCATAAACTCAAAGTTCATCGGATTCCAACAAACACCCCGCAAAAAAGAGTTACATCAAACAGATCTCCAAGAGACCATTGTATTGAGAATCAAAAGAGAGAGAGGAAGCCATCTAGCTACTAACTACGGACCCATAGGTCTGCAATGAACTTCTCACACATCATTGGAGAGGCACCAATGAGGATGATGAACCCCTCATTGAGTTGGGGAACATAGTAATTTCAAAATTTCCTACGCACACGCAAGATCATGGTGATGCATAACAACGAGAGGGGAGAGTGTTGTCCATGTACCCTCGTAGACCGTAAGCAGAAGCGTTATGACAACGCGGTTGATGTAGTCGTACGTCTTCACGATCCGACCGATCCAAGCACCGAACGTACGACACCTCCAAGTTCAGCACACGTTCAGCTCGATGACGATCCCCGGACTCTGATCCAGCAGGGTGTCGGGGATGAGTTTCGTCAGCACGACGACATGGTGACGATGATGATGTTCTATCGACGCAGGGCTTCGCCTAAGCACCGCAACGATATGACCGAGATGGAATATGGTGGAGGGGGGCACCGCACATGGCTAAGGAACGATCATGAAGATCAACTTGTGTGTCATGGGGTGCCACCCTGCCCCCGTATATAAAGGAGCAAGGGGGAGAGGGCGGCCGTCCAAGGGAGGGCGCGCCAGGGAGGAGTCCTACTCCCACCGGGAGTAGGACTCCCTCCTTTCCTAGTCCAACTAGGAGAGGGGAAGGAAGGGAAGGAGAAGGAGAAGCAAGGAGAGGGAAGAAAATGAGGAAATGGGGGCCGGCCCCTAGTCCAATTCGGTTTGGGCTAGGGGGGTCGCGCGCCCTGCCTCCTCTCTTCCACCACTTGGCCCATGAGGCCCATTGCTTCTTCCCCGTATTCCCATAACTCCCCGGTACCCTCGAAAATACCCGAATCACTCGGAACCTTTCCGAACTCTGAATATAGTCGTCCAATATATCGATCTTTATGTCTCGACCATTTCGAGACTCCTCGTCATGTCCCCGATGTCATCCGGGACTCCGAACTCCTTCGGTACATCAAAACTCATAAACTCATAATATAACTGTCATCGAAACCTTAAGCGTGCGGACCTTACGGGTTCGAGAACTATATAGACATGACCTAGAACTATTCTTGGTCAATAACCAATAGAGGAACCTGGATGCTCATATTGGCTCCTACATATTCTACGAAGATCTTTATCGGTCAAACCGCATAACAACATACGTTGTTCCCTTTGTCATCGGTATGTTACTTACCCGAGATTCGATCGTCGGTATTCAATACCTAGTTCAATCTCATTACCGGCAAGTCTCTTTACTCGTTACATAATGCATCATCCCGCAACTAACTCATTAGTCACATTGCTTGCAAGGCTTATAGTGATGTGCATTACCGAGAGGGCCCAGAGATACCTCTCCGACAATCGGAGTGACAAAAACTAATCTCGAAATACGCCAACCCAACATGTACCTTTGGAGACACCTGTAGTACTCCTTTATAATTACCCAGTTACGTTGTGACGTTTGGTAGCACCCAAAGTGTTCCTCCGGCAAACGGGAGTTGCATAATCTCATAGTTACAGGAACATGTATAAGTCATGAAGAAAGCAATAGCAACATACTAGACGATCAAGTGCTAGGCTAACGGAATGGGTCATGTCAATCACATCATTCTCCTAATGATGTGATCCCGTTAATCAAATGACAACTCATGTCTATGGCTAGGAAACTTAACCATCTTTGATTCACTAGCTAGTCAAGTAGAGGCATACTAGTGACACTATGTTTGTCTATGTATTCACACATGTATTATGTTTCCGGTTAATACAATTCTAGCATGAATAATACACATTTATCATGAAATAAGGAAATAAATAATAACTTTATTATTGCCTCTAGGGCATATTTCCTTGAGTCTCCCACTTGCACTAGAGTCAATAATCTAGTTCACGTCGCCATGTGATTTAATACCAATATTCATATCTGTATATGATTAACACCCATAGTTCACATCTTCATGTGACCAACACCCAAAGGGTTTACTAGAGTCAATAATCTAGTTCACATTGCTATGTGATTAACACCCAATGAGTACAAAGGTATGATCATGTTTTGCTCGTGAGAGAAGCTTAGTCAACGGTTCTGTCACATTCAGAGCCGCATATATTTTGCAAATATTCTATGTCTACAATGCTCTGCACGGAGCTACTCTAGCTAATTGCTCCCACTTTCAGTATGTATCCAGATTGAGACTTAGAGTCATCTGGATCGGTGTGAAAGCTTGCACCGATGTAACTCTTTACGACGGGCTCTTTTATCACCTCCATAATCGAGAAATATTTCCTTAGTCCTCACTAAGGATATTCTTGACCAATGTCCAGTGATCTACTCCTAGATCGCTATTGTACTCCCTTGCCAAATAAAGAGCAAGGTATACAATAGGTCCGGTACATAGCATAGCATACTTTATAGAACCTATGACTGAGGCATAGGGAATGACTTTTCATTCTCTTTCTATTTTCTGCCATGGTCGGGTCTTGAGTCTTACTCAACTTCACACCTTTGCATCACAGGCAAGAACTCCTTCTTTGACTGTTCTATTTTGAACTATTTCAAAATTTTATCAAGGTATGTACTCATTGAAAAATATTATCAAGCGTTTTGATCTATCAATATAGAACTTGATGCTCAATGTGTAAGCAGCTTCACCGAGGTCTTTCTTTGAAAAAACTCTTATTCAAGTATCCTTTCATGCTATCCAGAATTTCTATATCATTTCCAATCAACAATATGTCATCCACATATAATATTAGAAATGCTACAGAGCTCCCACTCACTTTCTTGTAAATACATGCCTTTCCAAAAGTCTGTATAAAATCATATTCTTTGATCAACTCATCAAAGCGTATATTCCAACTCCGAGTTGCTTGCACCAGTCCATTGATGGATCGCTGGAGCTTGCACATTTTGTTAGCACCTTTAGGATTAACAAAACCTTCTGGTTGCATCATATACAACTCTTCTTTAAAAAATCCATTAAGGAATGTAGTTTTGACATCCATTTGCCAAATTTCATAAAATGTGGCAATTGCTAACATGATTCGGATAAACTTTTAAGCATCGATACGAGTGAGAAAATCTCATTGTATTCAACACCTTGAACTTTGTCAAAAACCCTTTTCGACAAGTCTAGCTTTGTAGATAGTAACACTACTATCAGCGTCCGTCTTCTTCTTGAAGGTCCATTTATTTTCTATGGCTTGCCGATCATCGGGCAAGTCCACCAAAGTCCACACTTTGTTCTCATACATGGATCCCATCTCAGATTTCAAGGCCTCAAACCATTTTGCGGAACCTGGGCTCATCATCGCTTCCTCATAGTTTGTAGGTTCATCATGGTCTAGTAACATGATTTCCAGAATAAGATTACCGTACCACTCTGGTGCGGATCTTAATCTGGAAGATCTACAAAGTTTGGTAGTAACTTGATCTGAAGTTTCATGATCATCATCATTAGCTTCCTCACTAATTGGTGTAGGAATCACTGGAACTGATTTTTGTGTTGAACTACTTTCCAATTCGGGAGAAGGTACAAATTACCTTATCAAGCTCTACTTTCCTCCCACTCACTTCTTTCGAGAGAAACTCCTTCTCTAGAAAGGATCCATTCTTAGCAACGAATGTTTTGCCTTCGGATCTATGATAGAAGGTGTACCCAACAGTTTCCTTTGGGTATTCTATGAAGACGCACTTCTCTGATTTGGGTTCAAGCTTATCAGGTTGAAACTTTTTCACATAAGCATCACAGCCCCAAACTTTTAAGAAACGACAACTTTGGTTTCTTGCCAAACCACAGTTCATAAGGCGTCGTCTCAACAGATTTAGATGGTGCCCTTTTAACGTGAATGCAGCTGTCTCTAATGCATAACCCCAAAACGATAATGGTAAATCAATAAGAGACATCATAGATCACACCATATCCAATAAAGTGCGGTTACGACATTCGGACACACCATAACGTTGTGGTGTTCCAGGTGGCGTGAGCTGTGAAACTATTCCACATTGTTTTAGTTGAAGACCAAACTCGTAACTCAAATATTCGTCTCCATGATCAGATCATAGAAACTTTATTTTCTTGTTACGATGATTTTTCCACTTCACTCTGAAATTCTTTGAATTTTTCAACTATTTCAGACTTATATTTCATCAAGTAGATATACGCATATCTTCTCAAATCATCTTTCTGAAGGTCAGAAAATAACGATATTTGCCACAAGCATCAACACTCATTGGATCGCATACATCGATATGTATTATTTCCAATAAGTCAGTAGCTTGTTCCATTGTTCCGGAGAACGGAGTTTTAGTCATCTTGCCCAAAAGGCACGGTTCGCAAGCATCAAATGATTCATAACCAAGTGATTCCGAAAATCCATCTTTATGGAGTTTCTTCATGCGCTTTACACCGATATGACCCAAACGGCAGTGCCACAAATAAGTTGCACTATCATTATTAACTTTGCATCTTTTGGCATGAATATTATGAATATGTGTATCACTATGATCGAGATCCAACAAACTATTTTCATTGGGTGTATGACCATTGAAGGTTTTATTCATGTAAACAGAACAAGAATTATTCTCTGATTTTAAATGAATAACGTATTGCAATAAACATGATCAAATCATATTCATGCTCAACGCAAACGCCAAATAACATTTATTTAGGTTTAACACTAATCCCAAAAGTATAGGGAGTGTGCGATGATGATAATATCAATCTTGGAACTACTTCCAACACTCATCGTCACTTCCCCTTCAACTAGTCTCAGTTTATTCTGTAACTCCTGTTTTGAGTTACTAATCTTAGCAACCGAACAAGTATCAAATACTCAGGGGCTACTATTGTAACGCCCCGAGATCGACGCTCCAGAAGACTTCCAGCTATTCCGGGTTTCGCCGTGTGTTTCATTTGTGCCTGCCCTTTTATTTTTGCATTGCATCATGTCATCATGCCATCATATCATTAATTTTTAAAAACCTCAACTAAATAAATTGCATAGATCGTTGATCTATTTAAATCGAGGGATACTCACATGGTGACTTCTCTTTATAACATACCCTCCCGATATTTAGGGAGCTATAATAAATATTTCATTTTTTGGAAATCACCATAACACACTTGCAAAATATCCAATGCCTTTGTTGTCTTAATTCTTGATCTCCAACTTTGCCATTTATTCTTTCATCATTTTTCGGAGCTCCACCAATAATCCGAACATTTTTGGACCTTCCTTTCATCAAGTCCTAGTTCAAACCCATTTGAATTTCAAATGAGTTTGAATTTAAATCTTTCGATCATGCCCACTTCTATTTTTTCCTGGATCGAGCTCATTTTTGTGAGTCCGGGAAAATTGTCTCCATGCGCAAATCCTTTCCCTAACCCTCTCTTTCCTTTTCTTCTCTTTAATTGTTTTCTGCTAAGAAAATATAAGAGAGAGAGAGAAGAGGGCCGCTTCCCCGCAGCCCATTTGACCCAAGGCTAAGCCGGCCCAAGGCCCAGCCACGCCCCCCTCTAACCCTAGCCCGACTCCCTCCTGCCGATCTCTCCCTATCGTTCCCCTGTTAGCGCCGCCTCTCACACGCATCGAGCCAGGGACACGAGCTCCCTGCGCCCGATCCTCTCGCGGCCGCTCCCCTCGATCCCCTCGCCTCCCTCCTCTCGATCTCTCCCTCTCCCTCGCTCGTGCCCCCTTCCACAGAGAAAGAGAGAGGAGCGAGACCCCTCCTCCCGAGCGCGCCTCCCATGGCACATCTCGCGTCGCGCCCCGTTCCATCAGCCCCGCGCCCGGCCTCTGCAACACCACCAGGATGGCCAACTCCGGCGGCCCTCCGTCGCCTGCGGTCGTGTCCCTCCCCTGCACCCGCATCCGTCGTCCTCCGCCGCCCGGACCTCTCCTGCACCCTCATCGTCCCGGCCTTCCTCGCACTTCCTGATGCCAAGCGTCGCCGCTGCCGGACGCCCCACGGCGTCGACTTGCCACCAGTGCCCGTGCCTGCTCCTCCCTCACCTGCGGCCTCCTCCTCGTCGCCCCGCGCCTCCCGGAGGGCCACCCTACGCGCGACCCCGTCTCCTTGTCTGCCCAGCGCCGCTGCCTCGCCAGCTCCTCCGCTGGATCTCGCCTCCGTCAGAGACGGCAGCAGCAACAGCTGCACCTTCCCTGTTGTGGCCATCCCCTGCTCGTCTTGTCGCCTGAAGACCCGTGTACCCGGAACGCCAAGACCCTTCCATGGATGCGTCAAGTACCCCTGCCTCCACAACCACCGAACCAGGAACGCCAAGTTCATCTACGAAAAACGTGTACCACTACCGTTGCCCCGAAGATGTTGGATTCGTCAAGTACCTCTCCGAAACGAACGTGTACAACTACTTCCACTACCGGTAGCGTGAATGACTACTTCCACTACTACCGTCGCGGAACAACTACTTCCTCTACTTCCCTCGACGACCCGTGAACGACTACTTCCTCTTCGAACCGGTCCGCTTTGAAAATGCATGCCTCGAAGGTATAACCCCGAGACGACGCCCGTGAACGAATGTTGTGTGTTGTATGAAATGCTTGTGTTTACTCCGTGTCGGAGTTGTTCGGAGCACGTTGCCCCTCTTTTGCCTTGCCACCGACATGTGGGAACCTCGTAATCGGGAGCACCCCACCATCCTTGCATGACACGCTCCCGTCACTTCCTTTTGCACCGGTATCCCCGTGGGCTACCGGAGAACCGATATGTTGTCGTGGCATCATTTTCGGATTCATCGTCGTGGCACCCTTTTCCTTTCCACCACGATGTCAAATGCTTCATAACATGTTCATGTTATCGTTTTCATAAAATTGCTTAAAACTTGTATATGTCATCCGCATCATGATAACAATATTTAAAATGTTTAAACTTGTTGTTGCATTAAATTGCTAAATGCATATGGGGATTTACCGGATTTGTTGTTTTTATATCCGGCCCCATTTAAATTGTTTAGATGGTATAGTTTATATTATGCTTCACCTCTTGCCATGTTTAACAACAGTTAATATTGTTGGGTAGCTTAACGAGAGATAACTAAATAATTGATGTGGTGTTCCGTCAACATGCACCTCGTTGCATATTGAGCTCCACTTAACTTGTAGTATTGCTTGTTGCACTTTGCCATGTCATGCCTCATTAAACCGGACATGCATCATACTCGTTTGTGCATCATGCCATGTTGATGTGTTGGTTATTTACTATGTTGTGTGCTTCTTTTCCGGTGATTGCTTCTTCGGGTTGGTTCGATAACGTCGCGTTTGTGAGGATCCGTTCAACTACGTCCGTTTGTCTTCTTCATGGACTCGTTCTTCTTCCTTGCGGGATTTCAGGCAAGATGATCATACCCTCGAAATCACTACTATCTTTGCTATGCTAGTTTGCTCGCTCTTTTGCCATGCCAATGCTACGATGCCTACCATTTGCTTGTCAGCCTCCCAAATTGCCATGTCAAACCTCTAACCCACCATGTCCTAGCAAACCGTTGATTGGCTATGTTACCGCTTTGCTCAGCCCCTCTTATAGCGTTGTTAGTTGCAGGTGAAGATTGAAGTTTGTTCCTTGTTGGAACATGGAGATGTTGTTCCTTGTTGGAACATGTTTACTTGTTGGGATATCACAATATATCTTATTTAATTAATGCATCTATATACTTGGTAAAGGGTGGAAGGCTCGGCCTTATGCCTGGTGTTTTGTTCCACTCTTGCCGCCCTAGTTTCCGTCATATCGGTGTTATGTTCCCGGATTTTGCGTCCCTTACGCGGTTGGGCTATAATGGGAACCCCTTGACAGTTCGCCTTAAGTAAAGCTTCTCCAGCAATGCCCAACATTGGTTTTACCATTTGCCACCTAGCCTCTTTTCCCTTGGGTTCTGCAGACTCAAGGGTCATCATTATTTTACCCCCCCCCCGGGCCAGTGCTCCTCTGAGTGTTGGTCCGAACTGAGCTGCCTGCGGGGCCACCTCGGGGAAACTTGAGGGTTGGTTTTACTCGTAGCTAGTCTCATCTGAGTGTGCCCTGAGAAAGAGATATGTGCAGCTCCTATCGGGATTTGTCGGCACATTCGGGCGGTGTTGCTGGTTTAGTTTTACCCTGTCGAAATGTCTTGTTGTACCGGGATACCGAGTCTGATCGGAGTGTCTCGGGTGGAGGTCTATTCCTTCGTTGACCGTGAGAGCTTGTGATGGGCTAAGTTGGGACACCCCTGCAGGGATTTGAACTTTCGAAAGCCGTGCCCGCGGTTATGGGCAGATGGGAATTTGTTAACGTCCGGTTGTAGAAAACCCGAAGTTGACCTTAATTAAAATACATCAACCGTGTGTGTAACCGTGATGGTCTCTTTCCGGCGGAGTCCGGGAAGTGAACACGGTGTTGGAGTTATGCTTGACGTAGGTTGCTATAGGATCACTTCTTGATCATACTTTTATCGACCGTGCTTTGCCTTCTCTTCTCGCTCTCATTTGCGTATGTTAGCCACCATATATGCTAGTCGCTTGCTGCAGCTCCACCTCATTACTCCATCCTTCCTATAAGCTTAAATAGTCTTGATCTCGCGGGTGCGAGATTGCTGAGTCCCCGTGGCTCACAGATACTTCCAAAACCAGTTTGCAGGTGCCTATGTTACCGAGCAGGTGACGCAACCAAGCTCAAGGAGGAGCTCGATGAAGATCTTGCCCTTTGTGTTGTTTCGTTCTAGTTGATCAGTAGTGGAGCCCAGTTGGGGTCGATCGGGGACCTTTGTCGCATTTGGGGTTCTTCTTTTATTTTGGTTCCGTAGTCGGACCTTGATTGTATCTGGATGATGTAATGCTTTATTCATGTAATTGTGTGAAGTGGCGATTGTAAGCCAACTATGTATCTCTTTCCCTTATGTATTACATGGGTTGTGTGAAGATTACCTCACTTGCGACATTGCTTTCAATGCGGTTATGCCTCTAAGTCGTGCTTCGACACGTGGGAGATATAGCCGCATCGAGGGCGTTACAAGTTGGTAATCAGAGCCTTCCCCGACCTTAGGAGCCCCATTGCTTGATCGTTTTTAGCGGCCGAGTTGTGTCTAGAAAAATGTTTTGAGTCATTTAGGATTATATATATCGGAGAGTTAGGAATTCTTTTTACTCCCCAGTCTCTTCGTCGCTCTGGTAAGGCATCCTGACATAGAGTTTTGACTCTTCTCTTCTCAAATTTCACTAAAATTTTTTTAGGATCACGCGGGTATCTTGGAATCGTTCCGATGGTTTTATGATGAGAACATTGTCTTGGTGCCTCCTGTCAGGGGTTTAGTGGAAGTGTCCCGGGGAGTTGAGCTCTGAGGTGTTGTCGTCATAATTTTATCGTTGCAGTTCTGGAATACCTGAGTTTAGTACGCCGACATCGAAAATCTCTTTTATGTAGTTGTTGGTGAGATAACCCCGATAACCCAGTACTGAGGTGAGTACGGGAGTATTGCCATGACTTGTATAACGGATGCTTTTCGAAGGTTGAGGTAGACGATTTCCGAAGGTTTCTTGGTTATGTGTTGAAGGATGGATACAGCTGGATGTAGGATTTGTTAGTTTTGGGTGAGATATTATGCTTCCCCTGTATCCCCAACACCTGATTGCATAACCGGAAAATTTCGGGAGTTTCATAGGTGGGAATTCAAGTAGCTCTTAGGATATCTTTCCGACGGATGTATGATATGAAATTGGGGTTCGACGTCTAGTGGTCCGCCTATTCACGGTCGATTTTACAGTGGTCTCGTTGTGTCTTAAAGAGTCCTTGGCTATGCCGACTCGGGGACGCTTCGTATGTCATGTGCACTGCCTTGTACATGATGGTGCTGTACGATCGAGCCCGTGTAGGCCCCACCACGAAAACTTCGGACGAAATCTCTATCATATGTTGTTCTGGCTTATTCGCAAGCCAATCCTTTGTTTTGTTTTGAGTTGTGGTATTCGAGTTGCTTCAAGTCAAATGTTGATTCCATACCTTTTCCAAATGGTGTTCTCATATTCCTATGTGAATACTAATCCTTCTTGATCATCGAGTCTGTCTTGTCAATCCTTTTTTTAACCGGTGTGTCTCTCCTCAAGTGGATCCGTTCACGTCAACATTTGCAAGATCATTTATCACTTCTTCTCAACGGTGTTTGTTTCATCCGTCTCCAAGTTGCCTTTGTTTTTCCCACCCTCCCTCCCTTTTGTTTTTCTTCAAGGACTAAGATTTCTTCTTCAAGTATCCATTTTATTGATGGGAAGTTTCTCCATTCTTTTCCGTCAATGTTCTTATCCGGTGATTCTCATGAAGATTCTAATGGAGCTTCAAGTTCGTCATTCCTCGTTCTTTTCTTCTCCGGTGGATTTAATTCAAGCTTTGGTATTAAGCATACTCCTTTTCTTTTTTTTCCAATGCTTTTCTTATGCCGGTGCACCTCTTAATCATCCATCTCTCGCTATTAAATTGTTCCGGAGTGCTCAAGATATCTCGAAGATTCGTGTTTCCACTCTGCATTCGTTCAAGCTCTTTCGAGATTGGTATCTCATTCAAGTCATTTAATTCAACCGGTGCAACATCTCTTTTAAATCTTTTCAACGGTGTTCTTTTGAGTGGGCCCTAACCCACAGGTCTTTTTCCAGGATCTTACCTGACTCTTCTATTTTCCCAGAGCTATCCTAAATTCTTCTCCAAGTTTGACGTAAGAATGAGTTATCATTAGTCAAATGCTTTTCTCCAAGATCTTTCAAATTCTTTCATCGTTGGCTCAACCTCTTCGCTTTTGATTCTTCCGGTGTGCCTCAACAATTCACGGTGGTGTTTCTCGTTGTCATTTGAAGACCGAAGAAGAGTTTCTCTTTAATCTTGCTCTATTCTCTTCAAGATTCATGGTGCTAGCTTGTTGCCATCCTCTCATAATTGTTTTCGATTGTGAGAATCTTTTTCACCCATCAGGAGATATTCAAGAGTCTTCTCAGTTTGTCATCCGGAGTCCATCAATTCAGGTTTATTCATTCTCAGCCGTCAGTTATCATTCTCCTATCTTGCCGGTGCATCTATCGAATATCCTCTAATTAGTTCTTGATCTCTTTGTTCTCATGTATCTAGTTTGTCTCAAGCACCTTCGTTCATTTGCTAATTCTTACCGGTGATGCACCCCTACTTCGATCATTTTCAATTCTTACGGTGGTTCTTTCAAGATCTCTCTTCCTTGTTCATCATATCAATTCATTTGTTGTTCCAATTCTACCGGTGGTTCGTTGAAGACCTTCTCAAGTTTTGATATATCTCTTTTAATCCTTTCTACGAGAATAAGTAGTATGCCAAATCCGTTGATTGTCATCAATTTAATTGGTGAAGGATAAGCATAACATAATTCTTATTCTTGTTCATCCAAGTGATTAATTCTTTATTCCGGAGGCCCTTAAAATTCTCGGTTTCATTTGTTTCATCTTCTCTTTTTCCCGGAGTTCCAAGCTCTAATTATCACGGAGATCCATCTAAATCATTGCAAGGATTCACCTTGTGTTTTCAATTTCTCTTTCTTTTCATTCCTTTTGTTTACCGGAGTTCTTCATGGAGGTTCTACATGATGGTTCATCAAGGATTTAATTCCTTCTCAAAGTTTTCATCGAGATTCTTTCCTAAGGAGCTCAAGCTTTCTTCATATGGTAATCCGGAGTGCAATTCTTTCTACCATATTTTGGAGGTGGTATTATGTCATTCTTGATAATTTGAGTTCATGTTCCATGATTCACATGTTGTTAAGAATGAGTTATTTTTAAATCCATCAACCTCGTTGTTGGAGTTATCTTGTGTCATATTTCACCTAAAAGCCTTCCATTGGGAATGTTGCTATTTGTGGTGCTTGCCAATGATCCAAGTTATCTCTTTATCATCTTGGTGGAAGAAGTTTTCATCTCTTCGTTGATCTCAAGCAAGCAATTGTTTCCGTTAGTGGCCGGTTGTCACCTCATAATTTTGAGATGTTTTCCATAAGCCCACTACAAGCTTGTGCTTTTCGTTGTTGATTTTCCAACAACTCCGTTCAATTCTTCTTGCAAGGATGCTTTCCAAACTCATTTGTGGCAGAAGTTGGCATTTCTTCTCCATTCTGTTATTCCAATGATATATCTTCTATTATTTCTTTCGGAGGCATTGTGACGTTGCTCTTTTCACTCACCATCTCGATTCGTGAGGATCGTGTTCTTTTCTTGCTTATCCATTTAACCGGAGTGTCGTGTTTTCATTCGAGTTCTCTAATCTTATCAAGTTTTCCCTCCTTCCTCAACTGGAGAGCTGTCTGAAATCCTTCTTACCCATTGTGCCATTCTTTCAATAGTTCCGAGGCAGTGTGTTGTTGATTTCATCAAGTAACATCCCATCTTCTCAAGTTCATGTTCTATTCCTTCCATGTTCAACCGGAGTACTGCCCGAATTCTTCCCCTCTCATCTTGTTTTAACCGGAGTGGTTTCGAATTCTATCTTGTCCATTAAATTTTTGATTCATGTCTTTGCAACCTTCAAGTTCTCGTAATGTTCCTTGTTCCTCTTTCTAAAGGATTGTTTGCAATCTCGTTCATCTCCTTTGTATTCTTTCTTTCAATTTGTTCAACCTCTCAAGGTTCTTTGGTTTCACTCTTTTGTCGAAGAAGCAACTTAGTTTTACCTCTTCTCTTCCTCTTCCATTTCTCTCCGGTCCATCCTAGATCTCGGGACGAGATCCTCTTGTAGTGGTGGACTGTTGTAACGCCCCGAGACCGACGCTCCAGAAGACTTCCAGCTATTCCGGGTTTCGCCGTGTGTTTCATTTGTGCCTGCCCTTTTATTTTTGCATTGCATCATGTCATCATGCCATCATATCATTAATTTTTAAAAACCTCAACTAAATAAATTGCATAGATCGTTGATCTATTTAAATCGAGGGATACTCACATGGTGACTTCTCTTTATAACATACCCTCCCGATATTTAGGGAGCTATAATAAATATTTCATTTTTTGGAAATCACCATAACACACTTGCAAAATATCCAATGCCTTTGTTGTCTTAATTCTTGATCTCCAACTTTGCCATTTATTCTTTCATCATTTTTCGGAGCTCCACCAATAATCCGAACATTTTTGGACCTTCCTTTCATCAAGTCCTAGTTCAAACCCATTTGAATTTCAAATGAGTTTGAATTTAAATCTTTCGATCATGCCCACTTCTATTTTTTCCTGGATCGAGCTCATTTTTGTGAGTCCGGGAAAATTGTCTCCATGCGCAAATCCTTTCCCTAACCCTCTCTTTCCTTTTCTTCTCTTTAATTGTTTTCTGCTAAGAAAATATAAGAGAGAGAGAGAAGAGGGCCGCTTCCCCGCAGCCCATTTGACCCAAGGCTAAGCCGGCCCAAGGCCCAGCCACGCCCCCTTCTAACCCTAGCCCGACTCCCTCCTGCCGATCTCTCCATCTCGTTCCCCTGTTAGCGCCGCCTCTCACACGCATCGAGCCAGGGACACGAGCTCCCTGCGCCCGATCCTCTCGCGGCCGCTCCCCTCGATCCCCTCGCCTCCCTCCTCTCGATCTCTCCCTCTCCCTCGCTCGTGCCCCCTTCCACAGAGAAAGAGAGAGGAGCGAGACCCCTCCTCCCGAGCGCGCCTCCCATGGCACATCTCGCGTCGCGCCCCGTTCCATCAGCCCCGCGCCCGGCCTCTGCAACACCACCAGGATGGCCAACTCCGGCGGCCCTCCGTCGCCTGTGGTCGTGTCCCTCCCCTGCACCCGCATCCGTCGTCCTCCGCCGCCCGGACCTCTCCTGCACCCTCATCGTCCCGGCCTTCCTCGCACTTCCTGATGCCAAGCGTCGCCGCTGCCGGACGCCCCACGGCGTCGACTTGCCACCAGTGCCCGTGTCTCCTCCTCCCTCACCTGCGGCCTCCTCCTCGTCGCCCCGCGCCTCCCGGAGGGCCACCCTACGCGCGACCCCGTCTCCTTGTCTGCCCAGCGCCGCTGCCTCGCCAGCTCCTCCGCTGGATCTCGCCTCCGTCAGAGACGGCAGCAGCAACAGCTGCACCTTCCCTGTTGTGGCCATCCCCTGCTCGTCTTGTCGCCTGAAGACCCGTGTACCCGGAACGCCAAGACCCATCCATGGATGCGTCAAGTACCCCTGCCTCCACAACCACCGAACCAGGAACGCCAAGTTCATCTACGAAAAACGTGTACCACTACCGTTGCCCCGAAGATGTTGGATTCGTCAAGTACCTCTCCGAAACTCACGTGTACAACTACTTCCACTACCGGTAGCGTGAACGAATACTTCCACTACTACCGTCGCGGAACAACTACTTCCTCTACTTCCCTCGACGACCCGTGAACGACAACTTCCTCTTCGAACCGGTCCGCTTTGAAAATGCATGCCTCGAAGGTATAACCCCGAGACGACGCCCGTGAATGAATGTTGCGTGTTGTATGAAATGCTCGTGTTTACTCCGTGTCGGAGTTGTTCGGAGCACGTTGCCCCTCTTTTGCCTTGCCACCGACATGTGGGAACCTCGTAATCGGGAGCACCCCACCATCCTTGCATGACACGCTCCCGTCACTTCCTTTTGCACCGGTATCCCCGTGGGCTACCGGAGAACCGATATGTTGTCGTGGCATCATTTTCGGATTCATCGTCGTGGCACCCTTTTCCTTTCCACCACGATGTCAAATGCTTCATAACATGTTCATGTTATCGTTTTCATAAAATTGCTTAAAACTTGTATATGTCATCCGCATCATGATAACAATATTTAAAATGTTTAAACTTGTTGTTGCATTAAATTGCTAAATGCATATGGGGATTTACCGGATTTGTTGTTTTTATATCCGGCCCCATTTAAATTGTTTAGATGGTATAGTCTATATTATGCTTCACCTCTTGCCATGTTTAACAACAGTTAATATTGTTGGGTAGCTTAACGAGAGATAACTAAATAATTGATGTGGTGTTCCGTCAACATGCACCTCGTTGCATATTGATCTCCACTTAATTTGTAGAACTGCTTGTGCACTTTGCCATGCCATGCTTCATTAAACCGGACATGCATCATACTCGTTTGTGCATCATGCCATGTTGATGTGTTGGTTATTTACTATGTTGTGTGCTTCTTTTCCGGTGATTGCTTCTTCGGGTTGGTTCCGATAACGTCGCGTTTGTGAGGATCCGTTCAACTACGTCCGTTTGTCTTCTTCATGGACTCGTTCTTCTTCCTTGCGGGATTTCAGGCAAGATGATCATACCCTCGAAATCACTACTATCTTTGCTATGCTAGTTTGCTCGCTCTTTTGCCATGCCAATGCTACGATGCCTACCATTTGCTTGTCAGCCTCCCAAATTGCCATGTCAAACCTCTAACCCACCATGTCCTAGCAAACCGTTGATTGGCTATGTTACCGCTTTGCTCAGCCCCTCTTATAGCGTTGTTAGTTGCAGGTGAAGATTGAAGTTTGTTCCTTGTTGGAACAGGGAGATGTTGTTCCTTGTTGGAACATGTTTACTTGTTGGGATATCACAATATATCTTATTTAATTAATGCATCTATATACTTGGTAAAGGGTGGAAGGCTCGGCCTTATGCCTGGTGTTTTGTTCCACTCTTGCCGCCCTAGTTTCCGTCATATCGGTGTTATGTTCCCGGATTTTGCGTCCCTTACGCGGTTGGGCTATAATGGGAACCCCTTGACAGTTCGCCTTAAGTAAAGCTTCTACAGCAATGCCCAACATTGGTTTTACCATTCGCCACCTAGCCTCTTTTTCCCTTGGGTTTCGCGGACTCAAGGGTCATCATTATTTTACCCCCCCCCCCCGGGCCAGTGCTCCTCTGAGTGTTGGTCCGAACTGAGCTGCCTGCGGGGCCACCTCGGGGAAACTTGAGGGTTGGTTTTACTCGTAGCTAGTCTCATCTGAGTGTGCCCTGAGAAAGAGATATGTGCAGCTCCTATCGGGATTTGTCGGCACATTCGGGCGGTGTTGCTGGTTTAGTTTTACCCTGTCGAAATGTCTTGTTGTACCGGGATACCGAGTCTGATCGGAGTGTCCCGGGTGGAGGTCTATTCCTTCGTTGACCGTGAGAGCTTGTGATGGGCTAAGTTGGGACACCCCTGCAGGGATTTGAACTTTCGTAAGCCGTGCCCGCGGTTATGGGCAGATGGGAATTTGTTAACGTCCGGTTGTAGAAAACCCGAAGTTGACCTTAATTAAAATACATCAACCGTGTGTGTAACCGTGATGGTCTCTTTCCGGCGGAGTCCGGGAAGTGAACACGGTGTTGGAGTTATGCTTGACGTAGGTTGCTATAGGATCACTTCTTGATCATACTTTTATCGACCGTGCTTTGCCTTCTATTCTCGCTCTCATTTGCGTATGTTAGCCACCATATATGCTAGTCGCTTGCTGCAGCTCCACCTCATTACTCCATCCTTCCTATAAGCTTAAATAGTCTTGATCTCGCGGGTGCGAGATTGCTGAGTCCCCGTGGCTCACAGATACTTCCAAAAACCAGCTTGCAGGTGCCGTTGAGTCCGTGCAGATGACGCAACCAAGCTCTAGGAGGAGCTGGATGAAGATCTTGCCCTTTGTGTTGTTTCGTTCAAGTTGATCAGTAGTGGAGCCCAGTTGGGGTCGATCAGGGACCTTTGTCGCATTTGGGGTTCTTCTTTTATTTTGGTTCCGTAGTCGGACCTTGATTGTATCTGGATGATGTAATGCTTTATTCATGTAATTGTGTGAAGTGGCGATTGTAAGCCAACTATGTATCTCTTTCCCTTATGTATTACATGGGTTGTGTGAAGATTACCTCACTTGCGACATTGCTTTCAATGCGGTTATGCCTCTAAGTCGTGCTTCGACACGTGGGAGATATAGCCGCATCGAGGGCGTTACAACTATAAACACTAGTAAGGAACACATCAATAATTTGTATATCAAATATACCCTTGTTCACTTTGCCATCCTTCTTATCCACCAAATATTCAGGGCATTTCCGCTTCCAGTGACCATTTCCTTTGCAGCGTAAGCACTCAGTTTCAGGCTTTGGTCCAGCTTTGGTCTTCTTCACGAGAGTGACAACTTGTTTGCCATTCTACTTGAAGTTTCCCTTTCTTTCCTTTTGCCCTTTTTCTTGAAACTAGTGGTCTTGTCAATCATCAACACTTGATGCTCTTTCTTGATTTCTACCTTCGTCGATTTCAACATCACGAAGAGCTCGGGAATCGTTTTCGTCATCCCTTGCATACTATAGTTCATCACGAAGTTCTAGTAACTTAGTGATGGTGACTAGAGAATTCTGTCAATCACTATCTTATCTAGAAGATTAACTCCCACTTGATTCAAGCGATTGAAGTACCCAGATAATCTGAGCACATGCTCACTAGTTGAGCGATTCTCCTCCATCTTTTAGCTATAGAACTTGTTGAAGACTTCATATCTCTCAACTCAGGTATTTGCTTGAAATATTAACTTCAATTCCTGGAACATCTCATATGGTCCATGACGTTCAAAACATCTTTGAAGTCCCGATTCTAAGCCGTTAAGCATGGTGCACTAAACTATCAAGTAATCATCATATTGAGCTAGCCAAACGTTCATAATGTCTGCATCTGCTCCTGTAATAGGTCTGTCACCTAGCGGTGCATTAAAGACATAATTCTTCTGTGCAGCAATGAGGATAAACCTCAGATCACGGGTCCAATCCGCATCATTGCTACTAAAATCTTTCAACACAATTTTCTCTAGGAACATATCAAAATAAACATATGAAAGCAACAACGCAAGCTATTGATCTACAACATAATTTGCAAAATACTACCAGGTCTAAGTTCATGATAAATTTAAGTTCAATTAATCATATTACTTAAGAACTCCCACTTAGATAGACATCCCTCTAATCCTCTAAGTGATTACGTGATCCATATCAACTACACCATGTCCGATCGTCACGTGAGATGGAGTAGTTTCAATGGTGAACATCAATATGTTGATCATATCTACTATATGATTCACGCTCGACCTTTCGGTCTCCGTGTTCCGAGGCCATATCTGTTATATGCTAGGCTCGTCAAGTTTAACTTGAGTATTCCGCACGTGCAACTGTTTTGCACCCGTTGTATTTGAACGTAGAGCCTATCACACCCGATCATCACGTGGTGTCTCAGCACGAAGAACTTTCGCAACAGTGCATACTCAGGGAGAACACTTCTTGATAATTTAGTGAGAGATCATCTTAAAATGCTACCGTCAATCAAAGCAAGATAAGATGCATAAAGGATAAACATCACATGCAATCAATATAAGTTATATGATATGGCCATCATCATCTTGTGCTTGTGATCTTCATCTTCGAAGCACTGTCGTGATCACCATCGTCACCGGTGCGACACCTTGATCTCCATCGTAGCATCGTTGTCGTTACGCCATCTACTGCTTCTACGACTATCGCTACCGCTTAGTGATAAAGTAAAGCAATTATAGGGCGTTTGCATTTCATACAATAAAGCGACAACCATATGGCTCCTGCTAGTTGCCGATAACTTCGGTTACAAAACATGATCATCTCATACAATAAAATATAGCATCACGTCTTGACCATATCACATCACAACATGCCCTGCAAAAACAAGTTAGACCTTCTCTACTTTGTTGTTGCAAATTTTACGTGGCTGCTACGGGCTGAGCAAGAACCGTTCTTACCTACGCATCAAAACCACAACGATAGTTCGTCAAGTTAGTGATGTTTTAACCTTCGCAAGGACTGGGCGTAGCCACACTCGGTTCAACTAAAGTTGGAGAAACAGACACCCGCTAGTCACCTGTGTGCAAAGCACGGCGGTAAAACCAGTCTCGCGTAAGCGTACGCGTAATGTCGGTCTGGGCCGCTTCATCCAACAATACCGCCGAACCAAAGTATGACATGCTGGTAAGCAGTATGACTTGTATCGCCCACAACTCACTTGTGTTCTACTCGTGCATATAACATCAACGCATAAAACCTAGGCTCGGATGCCACTCTTGGGGAACGTAGTAATTTCAAAATTTCCTACGCACACGCAAGATCATGGTGATGCATAGCAACGAGAGGGGAGAGTGTTGTCCACGTACCCTCGTAGACCATAAGCGGAAGCGTTATGACAACGCGGCTGATGTAGTCGTACATCTTCACGATCGGACCGATCCAAGCACCGAACGTACGGCACCTCCGAGTTCAGCACACGTTCAGCTCGATGACGATCCCCGGACTCCGATCCAGTAGGGTGTCGGGGATGAGTTCCGTCAGCACGACGGCGTGGTGACGATGATGATGTTCTACCGCCGCAGGGCTTCGCCTAAGCACCGTAACGATACGACCGAGGTGGAATATGGTGGAGGGGGGCACCGCACATGGCTAAGGAATGATCACGAAGATCAACTTGTGTGTCATGGGGTGCCCCCCTGCCCCCGTATATAAAGGAGCAAGGGAGAGGGGGCGGCCGGCCAAGGGAGGGCGCGCCAGGGAGGGGTCCTACTCCCACCGAGAGTAGGACTCCCTCCTTTCTAGTCCAATTAGGAGAGGGGAAGGAAGGGAAGGAGAAGGAGAAGGAAGGATATGGAAGAAAAGGAGGAAAGGGGGGCTGGCCCCCTAGTCCAATTCGGTTTGGGCTAGGGGGGTCGCGCGCCCTGCCTCCTCTCTTCCACCACTTGGCCCATGAGGCCCATTGCTTCTTCCTCGTATTCCCGTAACTCCCCGGTACCCCCAAAAATACCCGAATCACTCGGAACCTTTCTGAACTCCGAATATAGTCGTCCAATATATCGATTTTTATGTCTCGACCATTTCGAGACTCCTCGTCATGTCCCCGATGTCATCCGGGACTCCGAACTCCTTCGGTACATCAAAACTCATAAACTCATAATATAACTGTCATCGAAACCTTAAGCGTGCGGACCCTACGGGTTCGAGAACTATGTAGACATGACCTAGAACTATTCTTGGTCAATAACCAATAGCGGAACTTGGATGCTCATATTGGCTCCTACATATTCTACGAAGATCTTTATCGGTCAAACCGCATAACAACATACGTTGTTCCCTTTGTCATCGGTATGTTACTTGCCCGAGATTCGATCATCGGTATTCAATACCTAGTTCAATCTCGTTACCGGCAAGTCTCTTTACTCGTTACATAATGCATCATCCCGCAACTAACTCATTAGTCACATTGCTTGCAAGGCTTATAGTGATGTGCATTACCGAGAGGGCCCGGAGATACCTCTCCGACAATTGGAGTGACAAAACCTAATCTCGAAATACGCCAACCCAACATGTACCTTTGGAGACACCAGTAGTACTCCTTTATAATCACCCAGTTACGTTGTGACGTTTGGTAGCACCCAAAGTGTTCCTCCGGCAAACGGGAGTTGCATAATCTCATAGTTACAGGAACATGTATAAGTCATGAAGAAAGCAATAGCAACATACTAAACGATCAAGTGCTAGGCTAACGGAATGGGTCATGTCAATCACATCATTCTCCTAATGATGTGATCCCGTTAATCAAATGACAACTCATGTCTATGGCTAGGAAACTTAACCATCTTTGATTCACGAGCTAGTCAAGTAGAGGCATACTAGTGACACTATGTTTGTCTATGTATTCACACATGTATTATGTTTCTGGTTAATACGATTCTAGCATGAATAATAAACATTTATCATGAAATAAGGAAATAAATAATAACTTTATTATTGCCTCTAGGGCATATTTCCTTCACCGTGATGGTGTCTAGATTGGATCTATGGTTTCTGGAACTTGTGGCGGCTGGAATTGATTTTCGTCGACTCCCCTAGGGTTTCTAGAATATTGGGCTATTTACAGAGCAAAGAGGCGGTGCAGGAGGCCCACGAGGTGGGCACAACCACACCTGAGTGCGCCTGGGCCTTTAGGATCACCCTGGTGGGTTGTGCTCCCCTCGGAGCACCAGTCGGATACTTTCTTGGCCCATTGTGTGTCTTCTGGTCCAGAAAAAATCACCAAAAAGTTTCGCTGTGTTTGGACTCCATTTGGTATTGATTTTCTGTGAAGTAAAAAACAAGCAAAAAACAACAACTGGCACTGGGCACTATGTCAATAGGTTAGTCCCAAAAAATGATATAAAATTTCTATAAAATGATTGTAAAACATCAAAGAATGATAATATAACAGCATGGAACATTAAAAAATTATAGATATGTTTGAAAGGATCGAGAAGAGGTGTCTAGAGGGGAGGGGTGGTGATTAGACCCTCAACAAGTAAAGGTAGCAGTTTTTAAGTTTTTCAAGTTGAGGTTGGAAATTAGTACAATTTCAAATATTCACTATACAATTCAAGCAAGCACGGCAAGAGTATATGAGCAGCGGAAAGTAAAGTATGCAACTTGCAAGAGAGTAAGGGATGGGATTGGAGTGTGCAAACGCAATTAGAGACACAGAGATTTTTGGCGTCGTTCTGGTAGGTGGTGCTATCGTACATCCATGTTGGTGGAGACTTCAACCAACAAAGGGTAACGGCTGCGCGAGTCCACAGAGTGCTTCACCCACGAACTGTCCACGTAGAAGCAACCTTGTCAGTTCCACGGCGGGCTCCTGCTCAGCGGTCGGGTTCTCCGTCCCGCGCCCCTGCCAGTTCCGCTCCAACCTCCACGCCCGTGACTGCGCCTCCACCGCTGTCCGCATCCGTCCTTCGCGTCGCCTGCTCCACCCGGTCGCGCGCGCAGCTCCGTGGCTCCTACGCCCGGCCTGCTCCGCCCCCGCACCCGAACGCCGGCTTCACCGGCACCCGGACGCCTGGACGCCGTCGCCCGCCTCCAGCTTCATCCCGCTCCTGCCGGCTCGCCGCGTCGGTGGCCCTGACGGGTCGCCATGCCCCCGCTCCCCCCGCTCCTGGCCGGGACTGGCTCCGCCCGCCCCTGGACGGCTCCGGGTCGCCACACGCACCCCGCACTGTGGCTGCCCAGCAGCTCGGGCAGAAAAAAGAAAGAGAAAAAGTTGGACCCGACTACTTGAGCAAAGAGAGAGAGAGAGAGAGAGAGAGAGAGAGATATGCATCTGGCTGCTCCAGCCGCGACCTACCCGTGTCACCGCCTGGCCGGCTGGGGGGCCGACCAGTTCGCTCGTCTGCCTCGACGCCGGCTGCGCCAAGCCGGCCCAGCTGTCAGTCCACCTCGACTCGGTCAGACCCGACCGGTTGGGACCACCCTTAGAGCACCCGGAGGCCAAGCCGCGCCGGAAATCATCGACGACCTCTGTCGCGACTACATGAAAAGCAATGTGAGATCCTCACCCGTGTACATTTTGCACCACGCAAACCGGATAACCCCGAGCAGCCCTCAGGGACCACGTCTGCCTTTATCACCATTGCATCACTGTTCACCCCGGCACCGGCTAGTCTCGGCCCGGAGGCTGGCCGCTCGGCCCGATACGTTCGTTCCCGCAGACGGTTTAGTAGCACATATGGTACCAAAGGCCCACTCTCACCCACAGACCGCGGCGCGGCTGTCCGGCTAAGCAAGAGCAGAAGCTTGAGGTCACCCCACACAAAAAATGTTCGGGAAAAGACGGCTTGGGCAACCCGGCCGTTTCCTTTATGAGTATTTACTCGGTCGAATCCGCTCCTGTAGTCCGAGTATTGTACGCTCCACTCCGCGGCCACTCTTCGTAACAACTACAGACCGGCTCCGGGATGTCTAGCTAACAAGAGGCAAAGCCAAAGGGCGGAGGGGACAAGAAAAAGACTGAAGGGGGCTCGGACAAAACCGAGTCGGCACCCTCTGCATAAAACTTACAAATGCTAAAAGAAAACATTTCATATATCTGCACGGACTAACCTTGTCTTTTGCACGATCATTGCTGTGGGGGACCATCCCCTCGCCCGGAGACTCGGAGGCTACATGCGGGTTGCAGGCCCGACGCCGGTCGCAACCGGCGTTTCCATCGCCGCTGTCCACATCATCAACAGCAAGACCCTCCGGCCGACTCTTCAAGTCGCCCGGAGGCTCGGAGGCTACACCCAGTGGGTGCGCTCGCACGCCCCCACTCAGCCGGCAGACTCCACGTCCGCGCCCGGCAGGGCCCTGCGCCCCTCAGCCGGCGGACTCTGGGTCTGCGCCCGGCGGCCTCGACGTCACCGTCGGCTTCGTCAACAACAGCGAAGACCCTCCGACCAACTTTTCCATGTTACCCGGAAGCTCGGAGGCTACACCGAGTGGGTGCGCTCACGCGCCCCCACTCAGCCGGCGGACTCCGCTCCGCGCCCGGCAGGGCCGTGCGCCCCTCAGCCGGCGAACTCCGGGTCCGTGCCCGGCACCCTCAACGTCACCGTCGGCTTCATCAACAACAACGAAGACCCTCCGGCCAACTTTTCCAAGTTACCCGGAGGCTCGGAGGCTACACCCTATGGGTGCGCTCGCGCGCCCCCACTCAGCCGGCGGACTCCGCGTCCGCGCCCGGCAGGGCCCTGCGCCCCTCAGCCGGCGGACTCCGGGTCCGTGCCCGACGCCCGACGCCCTCGATGTCACCATCGGCTCCATCAACAACAGCGAAGACCCTCCACCCAACTTTTCCAAGTTGCCCGGAGGCTCGGAGGCTACACCCAGTGGGTGCGCTCGCGCGCCCCCACTCAGCCGGCGGACTCCGCATCCGCGCCAGGCAGGGCCCTGCGCCCCTCAGCCGGCGAACTCGAGGTCCGCGCCCGGCGCCCTCGACGTCACCGTAGGCTTCTTCAACAACGGCAAGACCCGCCGCGCAACTTTTCCAAGTTGTCCGGAGGCTCGGAGGCTACACCCAGTGGGTGCGCTCACGCGCCCCCACCGGAAGCAAGCCGCGCTGGCTGCGGTCCGTGGCCGGCCGTCATCGACATCTACTGCTTCATCGATTCCCACTAAAACCCTCCGCGCAACTTTTCCAAGTTGCCCGGAGGCTTAGAGGCTACTGATGGGGGGATGACCCCTGGGTAGGCCCAAGACGGCGAACGATGCTTCAAAAACATCGGGGCCAACAACGCCCCTCAATCCGGGTCGCACTTGGCTGGGTTGCTCGACCCGGCCAAGTCCCTCAACCCGGGCGGACTCCTCAACCCGCCCGCCCGGACGGGTCCCTGTCCGGCTGCTCGAGCCGGCCTGCTACACGAAGTCAACTACGGCGTCCCATCTGACGCGACACAGACAAGACGGACATACTACAACCACTATTGCTGATAAAGCACACACTGTTCACTCGTCACGCGCGACATCATCTACAATGTACTTTGTCCCCGGGCATTGATTTATAAAATGCCCCATGGACAAAACTTAGCCTAACTCCCAAGCTACACAAAGCTTGGGATGTAAGCTACCCTAGCTTACATCCCAAGCACACACCCATTCCTACCTAGCTTAGCTCACAAGCTAGCTCACACAATATAAACAAACACACATCCATCCATCCATCCACTCCCTCACGTATGCACTCACGCCACACCATTCGGCCACAAGCTAGCCACTAGTGCACTTGGCACTCATACCACACACATATACGCATGAGGCCAGATGCCCATAGCTGCGTTCTGTAATACAGCTCCAGGAGCAACTCTGTACTGCCAGACATGTACGCTGCATATATATTCAGACATGCAGGAGTAGGAGTATTATCTCTCCGGAGAGCTCCGAACCTGGGTAAATCACCGCGTGCTATTTTCCCAATCCCATCCCTTGACCTCCAAAGCAGTCTTGCCCTCACCACAAGCCACCTCGTGGCATCTGTCGTCTCGCGAACCCGTCCGCGAGATAACCCCGACACCATGGCCATCGCCCACGAAGGACTTGCCTCACTTAGGTAGATCTTCACGAAGTAGGCGATCTCCTTGCCCTTACAAACTCCTTGGTTCAACTCCATAATCTTGACGGAGGCTCCCAAGTGACACCTAACCAATCTAGGAGACACCACTCTCCAAAAGGTAATAGATGGTGTGTTGATGATGAACTCCTTGCTCTTGTGCTTCAAATGATAGTCTCCCCAACACTCAACTCTCTCCCACAGATTTGGCTATGGTGGAAAGATGATTTGAGTGGAAAGCAACTTGGGGAAGGTTAGATATCAAGATCCTTGTGGTTGGATTGGAATGTCTTGTCTCTACAGATGAGTAGGTGGTTCTCTCTCAGCGTTCTGATGGCTTTCTCCATGAATGGAGAATGGGTGGAGAGGCATATATAGCCTCCACAAAAAATCTAGCTGTTACACATAATTCACCAAACTTGGTGGGACCGAATAGTAAAACTCGATCAGACCGATTTAGTTCAAAATGTGAATGTTAGAGTTTTTGATGGGACCGACAACATCAACTCGGTGGGACCGATGTGCTCGGGTTAGGGTAAAACCTCAACTCGGTTTGACCGATTACACAAACTCGATGAGACCGATTTTGGTAATAAGAAAACAGAGAGTTGGTCAAGCAAACTCGGTGGTACCGATTGCATATCTCGATGAGACCAAAATTATTGCAACAGGCAACAGAGAGTTTGCAAGCCCATCTCAGTGAGACCAAACTGATTTAGGGTTTCTGGCAGTGGCTATGTCAAATGAACTCAGTGGCGCCGGATAGATCAAATTTGTGGGGCCGAGTTTGACTTTAGGTTTAGGACATATGTGGAAATGAGAAAGTGGTTGAGGGCTTTTGGAGCATATCACTAAGCACTTTGAGCAAGCAAGCCATTAAGCAACATCTCATCCCCTTTTAATAGTATTGGCTTTTCCCATGGACTCAATGTGATATTGGATCACTTAAAATGAAAGTGTAGAGTCTTGAGCTTTTGCCAATGTTTGTCCTTAGCATCAGGAAGGGGTTCCACATCCACTTGTCCATTGCACTCCAATGTTGAACTTATCTGAAATATACTAGATGAAAATATTAGTCTAACGAGAGATATGTTGACATTAACTACCAAAACCACCTAGGGAGCACTTGTGCTTTCAATCTGCCCTTTTTGCTAATTGATGACAACATACATCAAAGCTTTGGATAAGGATATAAGGAAATAGCAAGTAAAGCTTTGGAAAGACATGTAACATTCATATGCTCCCCCTACATGTATGCAATCATGTGATTATGGAATATGAAAGCATGAGAATGCATAATCATGACAGAGAAAGCAATGAGTTACATGTATCTTGGCTATATGCATGAGAGCAAATGGTGTAGATACTAGAAATATACCTTCATGTTCATGAGTCCTTCTTGCAAACAATATATACCTCGGCAAGAGATCTTCATGCACATGAGTGTGATGCATATACTTACCTTGTGGTCTTGAACTAGCTTTGGAAGAGATGAACCTGAGTAAACAAGGTTAGCTAACACACGAACACCCACTAGACAAAGCAAGAGCAAGAAATCACAAGAGTACCAAGATTGGGATGACATGTAGAGAGTGAGTACTAGGTACTCTATTTTGATATAGACACATCCCCAAAGAGTAAAAATATGCAATGAATTCGAAGAGATTTTCTCCCCTTGGAACTAAGCTCTCTCTCCATGAATATGATATTGGGTAATGGGAGAGGATAGGGAAAAGAAAATCAGAGCAAACAAGAAAGTCAGAGCAAAACAGTCATAACAATCATAACACATACTAACATGTCTTTCCCCTCTTCAAGACAAGATACATCTCTCCTCTTATGGATAAGAAGCATCAGGAGAAGATTTAGGAGTGCATTCTCTCTTATGTGATAAGATTTGATGTGCTCTCTCTCCCCCTTTGACATCAATTTCCAAGAAGGGATCTTCTGGAGCATGAGGGTCAAGTAGGTTTGGTCCTTGAGTCACATTACAAAGCAACATGTAATACAGGATGCTGGTAGAGGACAAGAATCATTTTAGTGGAGCTGGAACAAATATGCAGGATGCAAATGGCAAAGTGTTTTCTCAGCATTGAAATCGGTAATACCGAGTTGTTATCTTCAGTGGCACCGAGGTGGTTCGGTTTAGCCGAAAGAAACAAACCGGTGAGGCCGAGTTCAACACAGAGAGAAAACAATTGTCATCTTAGCTCACTTAGGCAAATAAGATATCACAAAGATTTGCAATGAATTAACTGAAGGATTTTCAATGAATTGGATGCAGGGAATGCAGAACATAACAAAGAAAAGAAAAGAAATCCAGATGAAGTTTAAAAAAAAGGGGAACAAGCATGCAAGAGACAAATGAAAGAACATAGAGAAACAATAGAGAACTTCATCTAGAATTGGTCGGCAATAAGGTGACCTATGTTAGAGTATATTAACTTCGGAGTCAAGTGAAGGCACTTGATCATAGGTCATACTCATCGTTTAAGCTCAAAATGGGGTTGCCATTTGTCATTTAAGCATTTTGATGTATTCACATCTTGTTGAGCTGCTTTGACCAATGTCTTAGGATAAAGCTTCTCTAAGATGGAATGACATACCTTGGTGGTGGTGTTGATCTTCATCATGTAGTTGAACTTGTGTGGGATGCTCAAGGTTGATGTAGCTCATCAAGAGTTGGGAGCACCACTTGTAGTTGGAGTTCATCTACCTACATGAGTTAGTCTTGCAAGGAAGAGCACTTGTGTATCCAAAATGACAATAATGAAATTTGATATAAAGAAATTGTCAAAGGATATATTGAATGGGGTCATGCTTCCTTGTCTTCAACCACCATTTTGTAGAGACTTGGAGATGTAGAGATTGCTTAGAATGTGATTGAGTTGCAATCTCATAGAGTTGTGCTTATCCAAGTACCTATAGGGGTTAGATAGCATGCAAGAGTACAAGAATATCCAAGACATATGATCATCATCATAAGAGAAATATCAAGGATTAGTCAAATAAAGGCTCATGCCTTGCATGCATCCAAATGGAGTTACTACTCCAAGTTTGAGGCGTCAATAATGTTAAATTCACCTCTCAAACGGCAAAACACTTTCTCATGAAGCGGTTTGGTGAACATATCCGCCAATTGCTTATCGGTACGAACATGCTTAGGTTTGATATCTCCCTTAGCAACATGATCTCTAATGAAATGATGACGAACTTCAATATGCTTAGTTTGAGAATGTTGCATGGGATTATGAGCAATCTTAATAGCACTCTCATTGTCACAAAGCAATGGAACATGTTTCACATATATCCCATAATCTTTAAGAGTTTGGGTCATCCAAAGTAATTGAGCACAACATGAACCGGTGGTAATGTATTCCACTTCGGCGGTGGATAAGGATACCGAGTTTTGTTTCTTGGAGGACCAAGACACAAGAGATCTACCAAGAAATTGACATGTACCCGAAGTGGACTTTCTATCAACCTTGTCATCGGCATATTCCGAGTCGGAGTAGCCAACAAGATCAAAAGAAGACTTCTTAGGATACCAAATGCCAAAATTTGCTGTATGAATTAAGTATCTCACTATCCTTTTCACAGCCTTAAGATGACATTCTTTGGGGGCCGCTTGACATTCTTGAAAGGATCGAGAAGAGGTGCCTAGGAGGGGGGGGTGATTAGACCCTCAACAAGTAAAGGTAGCAGTTTTTAAGTTTTTCAAGTTGAGGTTGGAAATTAGTACAATTTCAAACATTCACAATACAATTCAAGCAAGCATGTCAAGAGTATATGAGCAACGGAAAGTAAAGCATTCAACTTGCAAGAAAGTGAAGGGATGGGATTGGAGTGTGCAAACACAATTGGAGATACAGAGATTTTTGGTGTGGTTCCGATAGGTGGTGCTATCGTACATCCACGTTGGTGGAGACTTCAACCCACGAAGGGTAATGGCTGCATGAGTCCACAGAGGGCTCCACCAACGAAGGGTCCACGAAGAAGCAACCTTGTCTATCACACCATGGCCATCGCCCACGAAGGACTTGCCTCACTTGGGTAGATCTTCACGAAGTAGGATCTCCTTGCCCTTACAAACTCCTTGGTTCAACTCCACAATCTTGACAGAGGCTCCCAAGTGACACCTAACCAATCTAGGAGACGCCACTCTCCAAAAGGTAATAGATGGTGTGTTGATGATGAACTCCTAGCTCTTGTGCTTCAAATGATAGTCTCCCCAACACTCAACTCTCTCTCATAGATTTGGTTATGGTGGATAGATGATTTGAGTGGATAGCAACTTGGGGAAGGCTAGAGATCAAGATTCTTGTGGTTGGATTGGAATGACTTGGTCTCAACACATGAGTAGGTGGTTTTCTCTCAGAAAATGAGTAGTAGAAGTGTAGGCACGTTCTGATGGATTTCTCCACGAATGGAGAATGGGTGGCGGGGTATATATAGCCTCCACACAAAATCTAACCGTTACACACAATTCACCAAACTCGGTGAGACCGAATAGTAAAACTCGGTCAGACCAATTTAGTTCAAAATGTGAACGTTAGAGTTTTCGGTGGGACTGACAACATCAACTCGGTGGAACCGATATGCTAGGGTTAGGGTAAAACCTCAACTCAGTTTGACCGATTACACAAACTCGATCAGACCAATTTTGGTAATAAGCAAACATAGAGTTGGTCAAGCAAACTCAATGGGGCCGATTGCATATCTCGGTGAGACCGAAATTATTGCAACAAGCAATAGAGAGTTTGCAAGCCCATCTCGGTGAGACCGAGATCCCATCGGTGAGACCGAACTGATTTAGGGTTTCTGGCAGTGGCTATGTCAAATGAACTCGGTGGTGCCGGATAGATCAAATTACTGGGGCCGAGTTTGACTTTAGGTTTAGGACATATGTGGAAATGAGAAAGTGGTTGAGGGCTTTTGGAGCATATCACTAAGCACTTTGAGCAAGCAAGCCATTAAGCAACATCTCATCCCCTTTTAATAGTATTGGCTTTTCCTATGGACTCAATGTGATCTTGGATCACTTAAAATGAAAGTGTAGAGTCTTGAGCTTTTGCCAATGTTTGTCCTTAGCATCAACAAGGGGTTCCACATCCTCTTGTCCATGCCACTCTGTCACGCCCAGTATGCGACCCTATCCAAAAGGAACTCGAAGGTCCCACCAAGGATAGACCCGCATATTGAAACGCTTTTGCAAGGTGGATATCATTACATCAACATTACATAATAGATGGGGATACATACAAGAGGCATACAATGCCACACGTATACAACATCACAATACATCAGAGCATCATCCGACTACAGATGAAACACAAACAGAAACTCAAACGACATCCACCCTGCTAGCCCAGGCTGCCGACCTGGAACCTATCCCCTGATCAAAGAAGAAGCAGAAGAAGAACTCAACGCAAGCAAGCATCGCTCTCGCGTCATGATCATCGCATGAACCTGTACTTGCAACTGTTGTTGTAGTAATCTGTGAGCCACGAGGACTCAGCAATCCCATTACCATGGGTATCAAGACTAGCAAAGCTTAAAAGGAAAGGAAGGGGTAAAGTGGTGAGGTTGCAGCAGCGACTAAGCATATATGGTGGCTAACATACGCAAAAAAGAGCGAGAAGAGAGCAAGAAGAACGGTCGTCAACTAGTAATGATCAAGAAGTGATCCTGAACTCCTACTTACGTCAAACATAACCCAAAGACCGTGTTCACTTCCCGGACTCCGCCGAAAAGAGACCATCACGGCTACACACGCGGTTGATGCGTTTTAATTCAGATCTGGTGTCAAGTTATCTACAACCGTACATTAACAAATTCCCATCTGCCAATAACCGCAGGCACGGCTTTCGAAAGATTATACCCTGCAGGGGTGTCCCAACTTAGCCCATGACAAGCTCTCGCGATCAACGAAGGAATAGACCTTCTCCCAGGAAGACCCGATCAGACTCGGAATCCCGGTTTACAAGACATTTCGACAATGGTAAAACAAGACCAGCAAAGCCTCCCGCTGTGCCGACAAATCCCGATAGGAGCTGCACATATCTTGTTCTCAGGGCACACCGGATTGTCCAAATTTCCGGTAGGCCAGCCCAGAGTTGCCCCTGGTGGCCACCGGCGGTTGACAGGTTGGACCAACACTCACAACGAGCACTGGCCTGTGGGGAGGATAATATAAAGAAGACCCTCGAGAGCGCGACTCCCAAGGGAAAAAGGGCTAGGTGAGGCAAATGTTAAAACCAAGGTTGGGCCTTGCTGGAGGAGTTTTATTCAAAGCGAACTGTCAAGGGGGGCCCACAAATCACCCAACCGCGTAAGGAACGCAAAATCCGGGAACATAACACCGGTATGACGGAAACTAGGGCGGCAAGAGTGGAACAAAACACCAGGCAAAAGGCCGAGTCTTCCACCCTTTACCAAGTATATAGATGCATTAATAATATAAGAGATATTGTGATATCCCAACCAAAATCATGTCCACCATGGAGAAATCTTCAACTTCACCTGCAACTAGCAACGCTATAAGAGGGGCTGAGCAAAAGCGGTAACATAGCCAAACAACGGTTTGCATAGGAAAGGTATCAAAGGTTAGAGGTTCATGGCAATATGGGATGGCTGGGTAAATAGGTGATAGGTAGCGCAGCATAGCGATAGAACGAAACAACTAGCATAGCAATGATAGTAGTGAGATCCAGGGTAGCGGTCATCTTGCCTGAAATCCCGCTATGAAGAAGAACGTGTCCATGAAGAAGACGAACGGATGAAGCCGAACCAACCGAAGACGAACGAATCCTCACGATCGCAACGGAAACAGGAACTATCGAAAAGAAGCACACAACATGGTAAACACACCACACATGAACAAGGCATGATGCACACACGAGCATGATGCAAGACAAAACTAGATGAGGCTACTCATGGCAAGAGATGATGCAAACAAGAGCAACACATCAAGGCAAGTTTAAATGAGGCCGGGAACAACATATAACAAATCCGGTAAGTCCTCATATGCATATTTCGAAATTGGTCCAGATCTGAATAAAACTTATGTTCAAGTTGTTAAACAGCAAGTTAAGATGCACCAAGATGATCTACACGAGATTCTAGTCAAGTTACATATAAAGTTCATTTAGTTCGGAGCTACGGCCTAGAAGATATGAGCAAAACAAGATAGACATGGCATCAATGCAAAATGCATACAAACATCAAGCAAACACCTCAAAACAAGGATGCAACATGATAATATGAAACTACAAGCAAAATCAACCAAGTTTCATATAGAGCACACTCAAAACGGAGCAACGGTTCAACATACACACACTATACAAGTTATAAGGACAAGCTGTCCAAAACAGCAACTAGGCATATTGCAAGAACCAAAACAATATACTACAGCATCACAATATGAAAACAAAAGGCATGGGCATGATGTACAGGTAAAGCACAACAAAACATGAACACTGAGCTATCTCTAGAAATCACTAGAACATGCTCAAACACACATGGTAAGATTGCAAGGTATAACAATCAGACTTTGTAGAAAATAACATCACGATGCAATGTTTAGAGCTATCAAACAACATGTTACAGGAACTTATTTTGTAAACAAAGGCATGGCATGGTTCTACTCAAAGCATATATCAAAAGTCCCTTAGTGACCATAAGCCAAAAGGGATCAGAAAATATGATGGCACCCACGTAAACATGGCAAGTTATATTACAGATTCAAACATGGCAAAAACAGAATTATGAAGGCATGTAGATGAGCTTGTAACACTCACCATAGAGCAATAAATAGCATGTCAAGTCAACCAACAGTAAGAAGACATATTTGTGAAGCTAAGCATGGCAATAGCATGTTAATAGGGTGCATGGATCACTAGCAAAACACATGGAAACAACTGAACTTAATGTTAGTAGGCTGGCAGCAACATTATGAAGCAACTTTAGAGCAAGATTACAACAAGCTACATCAACCTATAAATGCAACCAGGGGCATGGATGGATAGAGGATGACATGTATATGAAAACATGTTTATAGAACATCTCCAGGTTATGCATAGAATGACTAGTAGCAACATGTTTATATAGCATCATGAAATAACAGATTCAGCCTAGCAAAACAGCAACAGCAAGTACACTACTTAACAAGCTCGATTCACTCACCACAAGTCATTGCATGACAAGATAAGCATGGTATCTTCAAGAAGACATGTTTATGTAACAAACCAAGGCACGAACAAGTCCATAGCATGCAAGGATCAACTATAGCAAGCTTGGCTAAATTGAATAACATGTAAACAATCTGCCAGGAAACATTTTGAAGCAAAAGTAGAGCACGAAAATGACATGCTAGACTACCCCATAACTGCAACAAAGGGCATGAATGGATAGACAATAACCTATTGTTCAAAACATACTTACTGAAGTATCTCAAAATATGCATGGATCTCTCTATAGCATCAAGTTTATATGGCATCAAAATAACAGCAGAACAGGGACTAAAATCAGCAACATCACGATGCCTAGTTTGCATGCTTCTGCTAGTCACCACATTGATCACAAAAATACATGGTAAGCACCTTTGTAAAGAAGACATGGCATAGTTCAAAACACATGAAGACATCAACCTCATAGGATGCACACATCAATCATGGCAAAAATGACAAATGAGCTCATTCTGATAATAGACAGCAGAAAACATCATGAAGCACTCTTACAACGATGATTCAGGCATCAAGATGACCTTAAATGAATATGATGCAATGGAATGAAATGATGTACCCGTTGGGACGAACAATTTGACATATTACACGCACAAAACGGAGCTACGAATGCAGAGATACGGCATGACGAACATGGCATGTAAATTACTGAATTTAGGGACTTAGCAGTTTCGGGGTCAACCTTCAGTTTGCACAGATATCAAGGCGGCGGCGCGTGCTCGCCGGAGAGGTCGCCGGAGACGACAGGGAAGACACCGGGGAGGCCGGAGATGGCAGATCCGGACCGGATCTCGCCGGATCCGGCCGGATCCCGGCGAGGGAGGGCGCGGGGGCGCGGGTTGCGAGGCGTCGGCGCGAGGACGGCGGACTCCGGGGGTCGGGCGCGGGGCGGCAGTCACGCGCTCCGGCGACATGGCAGCGGCCGGAGCGGGGCGAAGCGGGGCGCTGCGGGGGGAGCTCGGGGCGCGGGATGGGCCCCGCAGCTCCGGCAACCGGCGGCGGAGGACGGCGGGACGCCGGCGGCGGCGGTAGGCGCCGGCGAGGACGCGGCGGGGCGAGACCACCGGCGACGGGCGGCGGCGTCGCGCGGAGGCGAGGCGCGGGAGGCGCGTCGCGGCGCGTGCGGCGGAGGGACCCGGCGGCGCGGGCCAGGAGGGCCGGAGGCGGCCCGGGCGGGCCGGCAGCGGCTGGCGGCGGGGAGCGCCACGCGGCGGCCTCCGATTGGACGAGGGGGCGCGGGGCGGACGTGTCCGGCCGCGGCTGGACGCGTCCGGCGGCGGAGAGGGAAAAATCTAGGGTTTCGGGGGTTTGGACTGCGGAATTTCGGGGGAGGCCACATATATATAGGTAGAGGGAGCTAGGAGAGTCCAAATGAGGAGCGGTTTTCGCCCACACGATCGTGATCGAACGACCGAGAGCATGGAGGGGAGTTTGCTGGGTTTTGGGCCACTTTGGAAGGGGTGTTGGGCTGCAAAGAGAGAGGGGCTTTGGGCTACGCGGTTAACCGTTGGAGTACCAAACGACCTCCAAATGGCACGAAACTTGACAGGCGGTCTACCGGTGCTATACCAAGGCCGCTTGGCAAGACTCGGTCCATTCCGAGAATGTTTAACACCCGCTCACAACGAGAGACAAGAGGGGAACGCCGGAGGGCATAGGAGCGCAGGATTGCGAAACGGACAACGGAGAAAATGCTCGGATGCATGAGATGAACACGTATGCAAAATAAAATGCACATGATGACATGAAAAAATGCAGCATGCAAGCAAATGACATGGCAACTACAGCGAATAACTGGCAGACACCTGGCGCATCGGATCCGGGGCGTTACACACTCCAATGTTGAACTTATCTGAAATATACTAGATGAAAATATTAGTTCAACAAGAAATATGTTGACATTAATTACCAAAATCACTCAGGGAGCACTTGTGCTTTCAACGTTGGAGACGTATCATATACTCATATCAATGTGGTACCAATTTGTCTGTCACCACCAATATTTGAAAAAATAGTGTTGGCATTGCTGGGAATCGTGGTGCCACTAACAAAAGTTGTGGTTAGCAGTTTTCCACTAGTATATAGTTTACCAAATATCAGGCTCATCAACTACGCCGACCACGAGGGCCAAGCTACCCAAAAAAGTCCCCATTGCATGTCTGCAAACGGCAGCCACGGATCCCCCAAGTCCCTTGCGACAAGCAGCATTGACTTGAATTTTTGCATAGCCCGGTGGTAGTGCTTTTGGGCAGTGGGCGATTACATTGATTGTAGGATTAGTTCACTAGTTCAGAGTCGGAGAAGGTGCAGTCAACAATTTCAGCTCCTAGAGATATATGCTGATGAAACCATTGATAGTCTAGGGGCTTTGGAACAACCCCTCGTGAATAGCTTTCTGTCGCGCTTCCCAAATAGACCATAGAGTGATAGCTTCACAAAAGGCTCATGCGATAAAGAACTCGTGAGGGTAAATAACCATTGTTTTGTATTTGGTTCGCTAATAGTTGTTATGGTTTGTGCCAATTCGTCATCCACTAGAGCCCAAGGGCACCTTGACATAGTACATTCCAAGAGGGAATGTCTCCGTGAATCTGGAGAACCGCACATACCACATGCGCTAGACTCTGACATGTGCCGATGTGCTCTTACATCGTTGGTTGGTATGGATTGTTTTGAGAGTCTCCAGAGAAACCTAAGGACCTTCCCTGGCACCTCCGTCGTCCATAGCCTTTTCCAGTCCCCTTCTTCTGTTGTCGAGCTAGAGGGGCCGACTCTGTTCTCTAGCCAGGCTTCTCTTCTCTATCGTGTGCTCACAAGCATGCGATATGCAGATTTAACAGAGAACATAGCATCCTTTTCATGACCCCAACTCCAGAAATCATCAACATTCTTCGTGCACAAAGGTATACCCAATATGACATTCGTATCCATGGCATAAAAGTTGCTAGAACCCTCTGTCTGTCCCATGACGCGGAGGTCGCATCTATCAGCTCTGAAACAAGAGTCGGTGGGTTGGTAAGCAAGCAACCATATGACCTCAACATCTCTGGTTGGGGTAACCAATTATCTTCCCAGATTCTTTGTATCGTCTCCGTTACCAATGCGATGGATCAAACCTTGTTTCAGAATGTCTCTTCCTTCCAATATGGATCTCCAAACTTGACTCAAAGCGCTTCCAAGATGTGCGTTTAAAATAGTACCATTGGGGTAGTATATTCCTTTGAGCAGTCAAGCACACAGGCCGTCGGGATTTTGCAAAAGGCGCCAGGCCTGCCTAGCCAACATACCTTTCGGCTGGGTCATATCCTTCGATGAAACCCAACAAGGTTTCCTTTTCCCCTCTTTGCTACCCCATCAAAATTTTCTGATAAGCTTGTTGAGATGTTCACACAACCCCCGGGGAAGCTTAAAACATGACATAGAATAAACTAGCACTACCTGAGCTACTGATTTCACAAGTACCTCTTTGCCTGCAGATGGCATGGTGTTCTAAATCCACCCCTGAACTTTGCTCCACAACCTGTTTTTAAGATATTTGAATGCACCATTCTTACAATTACCTATGTCCGAAGGCATACCAAGGTATTTTTCATTAAGAGTTTCATTGGGTACATTTAAGAGGGTCTTGATTTCATTCTGTGTACTCTCCAGAACACCTTTGCTGAAATATATTGATGATTTCATATTGTTAATTCTCTGGCAGAAGCTTGACAATAAAAATCCAGAACTTGGTTTACCTCGGTAGAACCCATACTATTTGCCTTAAAGAACAACAGTCTGCCGTTGGCGAAAAAGAGATGGTTTAATGGTGGAGCCGATGGTGCCACCTGCAACCCCTCCAAATTGGATGACTATTTTAACAGGCACGACAGGCCCTCTGCTGCTATCAAGAACAAGTGCGGGGATACTACTAGGAAATAGCTTATAGGTTGAATATTAGCAGTAGCACAGGTCAGAGGTGCATCGCTACTGCTACTTATTAGTAGCGCGTGCTAGTGTCAAGCGCTACAGGTAGGGCGGTAGCAATAGCACTGGCGCGTGGACCAGTGCTATTGTACCAAGTAGATGACATGAAAGTGGAAAAAAGGTTACTTGAATCGATGGTATGGCCGTCTGGTCATGCTCGGGAGAGCTCATCGTGGACGAAAGACAGGAAAACGAAGGTGCATATGCTTGGAAACTTTTGCCAAAAATAACAAGACATTTACGCACACAATGACGCACCATAACAAGGCCTAAACTTTCTCTGCATTTAATTAAGCTTCCATGTTTGCTGATAAATAAAATAGGGAAAATCATGAACATCATATATGGTAATAAATTATCTTATTTCCATTTAATATATAGCATAATCAACTTACATAGTTATATTATGACGAGCTATCGAGCCGATCGAGCCGGTATTAGCTCAAGATCGGTGTGTTTCTCAATTGAGCAACATAAAGTGTTCGTATTTAGCTTGTTTCTTTTCGAGTCGAGTCAAAAGACGAGTCAATCTTAAACGGCTCATGAGCCTCGAGGTTTTATTGCGGCCCTACATGCCAGTTGTCATTGTTATGAGGCTGTAGAGTATTTTTAGCTAACAAGTTAAAAGGTGATATAGTGTGTGTTTGCATGTAATATTAGATCAAGGGCGTGAGCATGCGAAAACCACTTATCATAACTGAACAAGGTTCATAGACAGAGTAAAAAGAAAAGAAGAGATTCTAGGGCGTGAGCATGTGATATCTCATGTACTCCCTCTATCCGAAAATATTTGTCATCAAAATTGATAAAAGGAGATGTATATAGACGTACATAGAAGTCAAAACGTTGTTAGGCACACACTAGCCCAAATGGGACGTTCTACACCTAAAACGGCAGTTTGGCTACACCATGGACCGGCTGAGATTGGCACACTTTGCCCAGCAATGCTACACCTACGGACGAAAAGCTTACGGAATTAGCTTACACGATTGTGTGGCCTTTGCTCGTTGGAGAAAATCCAGGAAAGAAGGCCCACAGTGAAATGCACGGGGTGGAACGAGAACGATTGGTTAGTTAGTGGGAGGGGGCCGTAACTCAATTCCGTAGGTAGTCCGTTAGATCCTCCTGGATTAATACAATCATTTCATTGGCAAAAAATCAGAACAAGAGATTCAAACACATAGCCAGCACAGGCCATTATTACAAAGCCAAAAAGCAACAAGAGCCCATCAGGCCAAGCTAACCAGGGGGGTGCCAACCCCAGCGAACACCACATACTGAAGCAGAAATAGCCAAGACCCAAAAGGGATCATATATAAGGACAGTTTCAGGATAAAAGACAGCGGCACTACGCCGTGCAACTTTGTTGGTTTCCAGTTTGAAATACGTGGACTCGATTTTTTTTGGATGTTTGTCATTTTTATCTTATCTCACAGGGAAAGGTGCTTCTTGGCCTACCAGCACTTCAGCGTTAGGTGGCTTTCCGTTCGGAATTCTCGGCCACACAACTTGTAGTCACAACTCTAATATCATCTTTATTCAAAATTAATCGGAGTAAATTATCGAGAAAAATCTAACAGTAGTAAACAAGGAGCACAATGAGGTAGCCAATGCGTGCTTGACGCCTTTCGCCTCTTCGACCAATAGTTTATAGCGTGACTTTGTTGGTTCACCACTACCACTTCATATAAGGGCAAACTAGACTGTCTTGGACAATAGCGGCAGAGAACCCCCTGTAACCTTGTGGTTCACCAACAGCTAGTGTAGATGGTTTCAAGCGTCGCCGTCTCGGGATTATAGTAGCCTAACGACCTCCCTGTGTTGAGCAAAATCTGTCCACCAATTGGATCAGCACACATCAGCGTGATCTCCCTCGACGAGTATTGCGGTGAGAACTTATCGAGTTCGACACGACACTCCACGTACCAAGCCCCGTCCATGTCCTTCATCCTCCATACGTCAATGGCATTCCTGTCGTCATCCCACCATGCCATGGAGATAGCACCGTAGAGCTCGAGGATGGACGTACGGCCGCTGCCATGGCTGCTCCATGAAGGACCCTGCATGACCTCGAACTCGCTATCTATGACGTCGAACACCAGGAGTTCGCACACCTCGGATTCTGGCGCAAGCAAATGTTCGACCACCCAATAGATCTTGCCATTCACGTAGGCCGGCGGCACATTGACTGCCACTGGCCTTGGTGGAGGATCGTACGAGCACCAGAAATTGCCTCTTTGCAAACTACGCACGTCACACCTCAGTTTGTACTCTCGCGTTCCCATGTTCTTCTGCTCGTACGCAAGTGACACCATGACATGGTCCTCCACCTCGGAGTCGAACCCCAACGCGATAGATCTGCCGAAAAAGACTGCATCTCTCTCGACATCTTCTATTCTCTGACTAATGCCCAAGGTAGGATTGTATAGGTAGTCACCAAAGCTCCACCTCCCTAAGTTTAGGCCATGGCATGGTTGAGAAAATTGGACAGGATTATCGTATGGCATGCCATTGCCATAGAAGAGCCGGTTGTTGATGTGATCATCCAGGTCACTGAATGAAACCACCAAGGGGTCTATGGCAAACTTGATCCGCGGGCGTGTTGCGTGGACGGCGGCGTGCGATCGGATGAAACAATCGGTGGTGATCATGGCGCGCCATTCCCTGCACACGAGGCTGAGCTTTGAGACGGACTGTGCTGGCAACCACTTGAGGACGTCGTACCAAGCTTCTGTCACAGGTGAAGAGAAGATCATCTCCTCAATGTCGCGGCCTACCGGCACAAGACTCTCCTCGAACAGGCCAAGCGCCGGGAAATCATACGGGAAATCATACGTGTCAATGAAACTGCCGGCGATGGCTTCGTCAGGCCGGAAAAGAATCTCTGGTACGCCACCACCATTCTGGTCTACCGTGAACACCATGCAAGTACCCGTGCCGAACATGATCTTCTTGTCTGATCCATTGGAAGCATTAGACAGGCCGAGAGGAGCTATCCAGCTCGATTCCAGCTGCGTCCGCTCTGGCTCCGGCCAAGCGGCCCGGTCGATGCAACAAAGCTGCTCCCACCGTTGTGCCTCGTAATCACGCAGCAGCCATACATGGCACAGACCGTCTCCGTCGCCGCTGCCCGCATCAAAGACGCATAGGCAACCGTCGAGCTCCGTCGTCCTGAGACCGAGAGGATCCTTCCCCAGAGGATATGGGGGCAGTGGCATGGAACCGAAGGTCTCATCCATGACGTTGAAAGTGAGGATGCCACCATCGTAGCGGCAGAGGAAGTGCAGGTGGCCATTGAGGAACACGGCCGGGTTCTCCTCCTTCACAACGCACATCGGATGCTCGGAGGTGGCCGGCCGCCAGTATGCCGGCGTGTCACTGCCGAGAACGAAGACATCGCAGCACGGGGCATCCATGGAATTCTCATTGCTGAAGATACGGACTGCCTTGTACTGGTGGCTGGCCGAGCAGTAACCAAGGCCGTAAACTACATCCCTGTAGTAAGGGAGTGAAGACTGGAAAGTCATCTTCCATGGCACTCGAGTGTCGGGGAGAGGAAGCACCGCGCCGGTGGATGGGTTGCAGACGTAGTAACCGCCACTGCGGACGCAACGGAGGAGGACGAGGCCATGGAGGGGCCTTGTGAGGGGAGCGGGGCGCAGGAAGTCGTTGTCCATCAGCTTCGTGACCGCACCGCCAGGCTGCCAAGCGTAAAAGAAGTAGTCGTCCGAGGGCTCGTCAGTAGGGCTAAAGAAGATCTTTGGCCGGCCGGCGGCTGACTGGTAGTTTGCCCGCCGGAGGTGGAGCTCGACGAAGGCCGCCGACGAGAGTGTGGCGTCCCAGGAACGTGAGACGCAGCGGAAGCGGCCGACGGACTTGGCCGGCAGGCAGGCGAGGATCTCCATGACGACGTCGTCCGGCAGCCACGACCGCGGTGCCGAGGCATCATCGTCGTACTGGTTCTCCTGCTCGTGCCGCGCCATGGATTTGTTGTGCTTAATTATTTTGTGCTCGCTTCCGATGATGCCCCGATCGAACGATCTCTTGCGTGGCTAGCTGGCCTTGATGTCTCGATCTTATTAAATACGGCAAGAAATCCATGCTCGGTACGTGAAGCAAGAAACGTGCTGTGAACGTAGACGTACGTCGCAAGTTGAAACGGTGGATGCTGGAAGGAGCAGAAAGGACTTATTACGTAGAGTTTGTGACGAAATTTTACATAGGTGCTGATGTGGGCTCGTTTAATTGGATTGCACAAGGGTCCACCCTGAAATTCAGAGGAGATTAGTGGAGGCTAGGGAAGGAAACCTCCTTTTTTTTTAACTTGAAAGGAAACCTCCTTTAATTACGTAGGAGTTCGTATAGGTGTAGCATTTTTTATTAAAAGAACACCCCATATTATGCAGGGCACCTGACAATCCCCGAAGCTATATTCATTGGTCCAGAAAAAGAGGGTATTAGTCTTCCTTCCGTGAAATAGGCTTGCGCCCGCTATATAGATATAGCAACCACCCAATACATCTGATAGTTCATTGCCGGGGCGGACAACACAATCACGACTAAAAGGAATAACAGAGAAAGAGAAAGAAAATAATGACAACAGAGTCGGATCGACGAAAACGCTGATGACCCGCAACCGTTGCGCCCGCCGGAGAATTTCCACCACCCTCCTAGCACTTCGGACCACCGCATACCAAGCAACACCTTCAGGAAGGAACGCGACGATGCCGACGCTGCTGCCCGGACATGTCCTAGGGTTTCCCCCGGTACGCGGAGGGGCGTGTGGAGGGGGTGTACCCGACGCCATTCAGGAAGGAATGATGGCGCCCGCGGGCGTCACCGCGTCGGTGCCGGCCAAGCCGACAGGGATTTCTCCCGCCCGCCAAACAACCACAACCCCCGACCGATCCGTCGCACACCACCAATCGTGCCGCCCACCAACATGCGCCACCACGACCTTTGAATCACCATCGCCGTCTCACCATGGAAGGAGAAGTGAGACCGACGGGACCGAAAGGGGACAACCGGGAACAAGGAGCGGCAGAATCAGCAGCCATGCGGGAGGGGACAACCTCCGCCGCCGTTGGTGGTCACCGGCCGGACACAGCAAGAAGAGCAAACCATGCCCACGGGCCGGTCGAGCCTGACAAGGCTCGTGAAGCTCTCGTCACCATGCTGCAGTGCGCGCGCCGCCGTCTCCGCAACCCCCGACACGAGCCGCACCTCCGTCCGACGAAGCCGTCGCAGACGAACAAGCAGGCGAAGCGAAATCGACGGGGTCGAGAGGGGACAACCGGGAACGAGGAGCTGCAGAATCATCAGTCACGTGGGAGGGGACAACCTCCACCACCCATGACGGTCACCGACCGAACGCAACAAGAGGAGCACACCGGGCCCACAGCCCTGCCGAGCCAGACAGGGCTCGTGAAGATCCCGTCGCCCCGCTGCAGTGTGCGCGCCTCCGTCTCCGCACCCCCCGCACGAGTCGCCCCTCCGTCCGCCGGAGCTGCCGGCCAGGCCCGCCCAGACCCAGATGGGCCCCAAAAGGGCCCGGATCTGGGCCAGGAGGGCACCGCAGCTTGTTGTTGCGTCAGCCCGCAGCCAAGTGGCTGCGCCGCCACCTCCCCACCATCCAGAGCAACGCCGCCGCCAGAGCCACCGCTGCCCGAGGAACACCGTCGCAAGCCCGTGATGGGGAAGAAAGACACCACATGCTGCTGTCGGAGGACCGAAGTCAGACCCCAAACGCCACCGCAGGGCACAGCCGCTGCGCGGCCAAGCACCCACCCATCGCCGCCGCACCGCAGCAGGCCGCCGATCAGAGAAAGCGCCGCCACGCCCCCGGACCCCGTGCACGCGACGCCACCTCCTAGGGAGGGAGCCCCACCCCCACCAGATCCAAGACGAGGAGGAGAGATCCCCCACCGCCAGCCATCGCGAGGGGCTTCGCTCGGGCGGCACCGGCCGGCGGAGGAGGCGGGAGCTCGCGGCGGGATCTGGCGCCGCCGCCCGAGCCGCCCACGGGGGGGGGGGGGATGTCATGGGGGCAAGGGGGGATTTTTCTGACTGACCAAATCGTACACGCCGTCTTTTCGGTATTAGTCTTCCTTCGCTTCCCATCCATCACAATAAGCTACGCATCGATCGCTCGTGGTGTCCACGCTGTAAAAACTAGGGTTTGGGAAACTGCACGACACCCAATACGGGTGGCTATCTCATATATATATAAGGGTACATAAAGTGTACAAATACCAGACACAATATATATATATATATATATAGGGTGGGTCTATTATGATAACACCCCTTAAGACCTTATTCTGCACACCTAAACCTTATTCTGCGCACCACCCTAACCGACAGAGCCAGCCGAACCGATCCACCCCACCCACTCTTTCCTCTCCTCCCACGACCTCTCCTCTCCACCTTCTTCCCCCCACCCCAGTCGGTCCTCCCGCACCTACCCTGCGTCAGATCTGCGCCAACCCCCCGAGTCAGGACACCGCACCCCCGACCACTTCCTACCCCGCGGCGGTGCTCCCACCATCGACGACCCAGCTGCAGTGCCTCCTCCTTCCTCTAGCTCCATCAGGGCCCTGCCCCACCCCGCCTCCTTCCTCCAACATGGCCGGTTCGGGCCGGCGCCATCCCAACTGCCGGCGCACTCCACGGCGATGGCGGGATCCGGCCGCCACTGGCCCCCGACGAGGCCCCCTTCACCGGATCCGGCGCCCACTCCCCCCTACGACCACTACCGGAGCTCCTCCGCGCAATCCTCCTCCGCCTCCCTCTCCCGCACCTGCCCGACTTCCCACTGCTGCCCTTCCCTCCCATCCAGTGGCCGTGGACGTCGGCGCTTGTCGGATCCGGCCTCCACCGCGCCTGGATCCACTGGATCCATGGATCCCCACGTGTGTTCCCTAGTCAGCCCCACCTCGCCGACCCTACTTCCTTCGTCACCGGAGCCCTGGCTCTGCCCGAGCCCACTTCTTTCTCCCCCCTACCCCGTGGTTTGGATCCCATGTTGCGGCCCCACCACCAGATCCGTCCAGGGGAGGCAGAGGGGCTCCGGGCCGCCACCACCGGCCACACGCGGCCACCACCTCCATGAAGGGGTGCTCCGGGCCACCACCGCCGGCGCCGCGCCCTTGACTTCCCCACTTGATGCATCCTCACTAGTGGGCTAGGCCGCGAGCATAGAGGAGGAAGGAGAAGTTCTCCTATCGGGTGCCGCTCCCAACCAGCATCGATGTGGTTCCCCTCCCCCTCGATGAGCTCCTCCCTGTTTGCTGCTGCTTCCCCCGATGGTTGCAGCTCCTTTGAATATGTTTTGAAGCTCACTGAATATTTTTTGCAGTACATTGTGAAAATCCATGGAGAAGTCCATTTCTTTTTAGATGCAGTACGCCTCGTCGATGCAGCTCATCTGAAAAAATAGTGTGGTTTGTTGCTATAGAAGGTTGTGAGTTATATTAGTGGAGATAATGTAAAAAGAAACTATGCAGTTCATTGTGTGTATGCTTGCAAAAAGCGGTGTGTGTATGCGTGCAGTCCACCCCCTCGGTCATCTGTTTTTTTAGATGACAAAAATGTATTGTCAGGTGCGGTGGTTTCACTTCTTTTGAAAAATGATTGTAGTGGGGTGTGTGTATGCGTGCAGTGCACTGCTATGGTCCGCTGTTAGGTGATACTTTTTTTTGTTTTGTTCTTTTGTTTAGAAAAAAATCAAGTGGACTTTAGTTAGCTATTGCAGGAGAAGAGAAAAAAAATGCAAAATTTAGTTTGTAATTATTGAAGAAATCTGATGTAGTTCGTTTGTGTGATGATTTGTGATTCGCTATGTAAAAGGAAAATGGAAAACCCACGAGGAAGCCCTTCTTATGTAAATTGAAAAGGAAAAAAGAAATCATGTAGTCCGCTAGCCCGTCTGATGCAGTGCGGTTTTCAGTCTAAACGCAGTGCGGTTTAATTCCTCATCTTCAAAAGTTTGCATCCCACAAAAAAGAAATCATGCTGTCTGCTAGCCCGTCTGATGCAGTGCGGTTTTCAGTCTAAAAGCAGTGTGGTTTTCTTCCTCGTCTTCAAAAATTTACGTCCCACAAAAAAGAAACCATGCAGTTCTCTTCCCCGTCTGATGCAGTGCGGTTTTCAGTCTAAAAGCAGTGCGGTTTTCTTCCTCCTCTTCAAAAATTTACGTCCCACAAAAAAGGAACCATGCAGTTCTGTTCACCATCTAATGCAGTGCGGCATTTCATCCGATGCAGTGCGGTTTTCAGTCGGATGAAGTACGCACGTCGATTTGGGTGTCGCGAAAAATAGAGTGTCCGCATTTCGGTAAATTTAAAACTGATCTTAAACCGTAAAGAATTAGAGAGAGTGTTCTACATGAAAAAGTTGCGCCTCGTCGATACCTTTCCAACGACGTATCATTTGAATCATTCCGAGCAGCGGTTTGTAAAAATTTCGCGAAAACCAGCAGCTGCCACTCGTCGTCCGCCACACGATTTTCAAAATTAACTTAAAACCGTAAGGAATCTCAAAACCATTGCAACATATGAAAGTTGCACCTCGTCCATAGCTTTTCAACGATATATTACACGCCTCGTTTCGATAAATGGTTCAAAAACTGGACCGAAAACAGAATTATGCGATTTAGTAAATTTGAAACTGCTCTTAAACCGTAATGAATTAGAGAAAGATTTATATATGAAAAAGATGCGCCTCGACGATATCTATCCAACGGCGTATCATTTGCTTACGCGAAAAAACGCTCACTGCCACTCGTCATCCACCGCACTATTTTCAAAACTTCTCTTAAACCGTGTGGAATCTCGAAAAGTGTTCAACATGTCGAAGTTGCGCCTAATCCATAGCTTTTCAATGGTATATTACACGCCTAATTCCGATAAACGGTTAAAAAATTAGAGCGAAAACAGTACCGAAAAAACACGCGTGCAAATTTTTTCGACACGAAGTTCACTAGTCTCTATTGCAGTGCTCATCGTCAAAATGATGCAGTGCGCTTCTATTGAGCATGCAGTGCCGAAGTGGTGTGCGGAATAGTTATTCTGCTAATATTAGCAGAATAGACCATGGCATGAAGTACAATGTTAGTTAAGATTGCACCTACAACCTTCAAACTGCGGTTGGGGAAGTGGCTTCGTGAGATGTCAGCAAGTTGATCTTCAGAGGAGATGACCTTGATATGAAGAAGTTTCTGTGCAACACGTTCCCTCACAAAATGATAGTTAACTTCAATGTGCTTGGTACGAGCATGGAAAACTGGATTAGATGAAAGATACGCCACACCAAAGAACTAGTGGCTTTTCTTGAGAGACCCCAACTCTCTCAACAGAGACTGTACCCAAATAAGCTCAACTGTGGCATTGGCAACCGCCTTGTACTCTGCTTCAGTGCTACTCCGAGATATTATGGCCTGCTTGCGCGTACTCCAGGCGATCAAGTTGCGACCAATGAAGACAACATAACCCCCCGTTGATTGCCGATCATCTAGACTCCCATCCCAATCTGCATCAGAGAACACCGATAGAGCACTCGAGGAGGTAGACCAAAGATGCGAGCCATAGGAGACAAATATGAGAGATATAACACATTATACGTTTCATAGCTGACTTGTGTGAAGTCCGAGGAGCATTAAGATACTGGCGCACACGGTTTACCGCATAGGAGATGTCCGGCCGTGTGATAGTCAAGTATTGCAAACCTCCAACAATACTGTGGTACTTTGTAGCATCATCTGAAGGAAGCAAGGCAGCATCCAAAGCTGATAACCGATCAGTCGCAGACATAGGGGTGGTAGTATGCTTGCATTGCAACATACCAGTACGTCACACCAAGTCCAAGGAATACTTATGCCGAGTGAGAGTCAGGTCAGCAGGGGACCGTGAAACCTCCAGACTAAGGAAGTAATGGAGAGAACCCAAATCCTTGACAGCAAAATGATCACCCAGAGCAAACAGCAGACGACCAGCAACAATCACTGAGGAGCTGATAAGAATAATGTCATCAACATAAAACCAACGGGTACATAAGCAGGAACAGAGACGTGTCAACAGTGGACGGAACAAACCCAAGACGTCGAAGAACCAAGCCAAGTCGGGCATGCTAGGCACGAGGAGCCTGCTTAAGTCCATAAAGCGCCTTAACAAGACGACACAAATGATGTGGACAAGCAGGATCAACAAAACCTAGAGGTTGCCACATGTAAACCTCTTCCTCCAGGACCCCAAGGATAATAGAATTCTGAACATCAAGTTGACGCAGAGACCACCCTTTGGCAACAGCCAAGGACAGAAGCAGACGAATGGTTGTAGGTTTGACAACTGGACTGAAGGTGTCCTCATAATCAAGACCATACCATTGTTTAAACCCTTTGGCTACCAACCGTGCCATGTATCGCTCAATAGAACCATCAGCATGCTTCTTTACCTTAAACACCCACTTGGGGTCAATGATGTTGACACCAGACACAGGAGGAACAAAACGCCAAGTATCATTCCTCTGTAGTGCCAGAAACTCCCGCTCCATGGCACTGCGCCAATGAGGAATCTGAAGAGCCACCTGAAAATGCTGACGCTCAGCAGTGGGGTCAGCATCTATCTGTGCCATACACATCGCAATCCATGTAACTGTGCCGTCAGTGCGCTCCTTTGGCTGAACAATACCACTCTGATTGCGTGTACGAGGACACAATAGCGATAGGCAATGGAGGTGGAGGTAGAGATGAAGTCAATGAAGATGGGAATGACAATGTAGACTGCTCACCAGGCACAGAGTTAGTCGTGCCAGGCGACCGACCTGGCGAGGAGGGTGTTAAGGCCGGCTCAGCAAGCATGGGCGTGGACGCTGACTCATCCCCCGCGGCAGAGGCTGGCACGGGCGAAGCTGGCTCGGCTAGCTCGACCGGCTCAGCCGGCTCGGCCAGCGCGTGGCCAGCCCCATGCGGGACGAAGGCGGCAGGGCCCGGCTCAGCCAGCGCCATCAGCGAGCCAGGTGACGGAGGACCGCCGCCAGCGGGCTGGGCAGACGTTAAAGGAGATGCAGGTGGCTGCTCATCCAGAAGCTCGAGTCGTGCTCCTCGTCCAGTACCTGCACCATGGTTAGGTAGCAACAAGGGGGTATGTGCAACATCAACAAATTGACCAGGCAAAGGTAAAACATATTTTCAGGTGCAATGGGAGTGGTGGAGGTGACTGGAAGTGCGGAAAAAGGAAAGACATTCTCATCAAACACCACATCACGAGAGATGTAGACGCGGTTAGTGAAGGAAATATGCACTAGAGGCAATAATAAAGTTGTTATTTTATATTTCCTTATATCATGATAAATTTTTATTATTCTTGCTAGAATTGTATTAACCGGAAACTTGATACATGTGTGGATACATAGACAAAATACCGTGTCCCTAGTAAGCCTCTACTAGACTAGCTCATTGATAAAAAATGGTTAAGTTTCCTAACCATAGACATGTGTTGTCATTTGATAAAGGGGATCACATCATTAGGAGAATGATGTGATGGACAAGCACCATTCGTGAGCTTAGCATTATGATCGTTCAGTTTTATTGCTATTGCTTTCTTCATGTCAAATACATATTCCTTCGACTATGAGATTATGCAACTCCCGAATTCCGGAGGAATGCCTTGTGTGCTATCAAACGTCACAACGTAATTGGGTGATTATAAAGATGCTCTACAGGTATCTCCAAAGGTGTTTGTTGGGTTGGCATAGATCGATATTAGGATTTGTCACTTCGAGTATCGGAGAGGTATCTCTGGGCCCTCTCAGTAATACACATCATAAGAAGCCATGCAAGAAAAGTGACTAATGAGTTAGTTACAGGATGAAGTATTACGAAACGAGTAAAGAGACTTGCCGATAACGAGATTGAACTAGGTATGAAGATACCGACAATCAAATCTCCGACAAGTAACATACCGATGACATAATGGTTCGACTGATAAAGATCTTCGTAGAATATGTGGGAGCCAATATGAGCATCTAGGTTCTGCTATTGGTTATTGACCAGAGATGTGTCTCGGTCATGTATACATAGTTCTCGAACCCGTAGGGTCCGCACGCTTAACGTTCGATGATGATATTGTATTATATGAGTTATGTGATTTTTTGACCGAATGTTGTTCGGAGTCCCGGATGAGATCATGGACATGACGAGGAGTCTTGAAATGGTCTGGAGGTAAAGATTGATATATAGGACGATGGTATTCGGACATCGGAAGTGTTTCGGGAAGCACCGGGTACTTGTCGGGTCACCGGAAGGGGTTGTGGGCACCTCCGGCAAAAGATATGGGCCTTATGGGCCATAAGGGGAAACACACCAGCCACAAAGGGGCTGATGCGCCCCCCATATGGGCTGGCCAAATTGGAGAAGGAAAGTGGAAGGAGGAAAGGAAAAAGGGAATAGGATTCCCCCCTCCCCCCTTCTTCCCTTCCTACTCCAGATAGCCCCCTTGGCTGCCTCTCCTCCCCTCCAACGTATATATATATATATGTGGGGAGGGGGCCGCCTACAACATAGAACACCAACTGTTAGCCGTGTGTTGCGCCTCCCTCCACAGTTTACACCCCCGGTCATATTGTCACAGTGCTTAGCCGAAGCCCTGCACGGATCACTTCACCATCACCATCACCACGTCGTCATGCTGACGGAACTCATCTACTTCCTCTACACCTTGCTGGATCAAGAGGGCGAGGAACGTCATCAAGCTGAACGTGTGCAGAACTCGGAGGTACCGTATGTTCGGTACTTGATCGGTCGGAGCTATAAGAAGTTCGACTATATCAACCGCATTGTCAAACGCTTCCACTTTCGGTCTATGATGGTACGTAGACACACTCCCTTCGTCTCGTTGCTACGCATCTCCTAGATAGATCTTGCGTGAGCGTAGGAATTTTTTTGAAATTGCATGCTACGTTACCCAACAGTGGCCTCATGAGCCAGGTCTATACATAGATGATATGCACGAGTAGAACACAAAGAGTTGTGGGCAGTGATCATCATACTGCTTACCACCAATGTCTTATTTTGATTCAGCGGTATTGTTGGATGAAGCGGCCCGGACCAACCTTACATGACCACGTTCATGAGACCGGTACCACCGACAGACATGCAACATGTTTTGCATAAAGGTGGTTGGCGGGTGTCTGTTTCTCCTACTTTAGTTGAATCGAATTTGATTGCGGCCGGTCCTTGTTGAAGTTAAAATAGCAAACTTGATAAATCACCGTTGTGGTTTTTGTGCCGTAGGTAAGAACGGTTCTTGCTAGAAGCCCATAGCATCCACGTAAAACTTGCAACAACAAAGTAGAGGACGTCTAACTTGTTTTTGTAGGGCATGTTGTGATGTGATATGGTCAAGACATGATGCTATATACATTATTGTATGAGATGATCATGTTTTGTAATCTATTGGCAACCGGCAGGAGCCTTATATTGTCTCTTTATTGTATGAAATGCAAACGCCATGTAATTGCTTTACTTTATCACTATGCGTTAGCGATTATTGTAGAAGCAATAGTTGGCGAGACGACCACGATGCAACGATGGAGATCAAGGTGTCGAGCCGGTGATATAGGAGATCATGATGATGCTTTGGAGATGGAGATCAAAAGCACAAGATGATGATGGCCATATCATGTCACATATTTTGATTGCATGTGATGTTTATCTTTATGCATCTTATTTTGCTTAGTACGTCGGTAGCATTATAAGATGATCCCTTAACTAAATTTCAAGGTCTAAGTGTTCTCCCTGAGTATGCACTGTTGTGACAGTTCATCGTGCTGAGACACCACGTGATGATCAGGTGTGGTAGGCTCTACGTTCACATACAACGGGTGCAAGACAGTTTTGCACATGTGGAATACTTGGGTTGAACTTGACGAGCCTAGCATGTACAGACATGGCCTCAGAACACTGGAGACTGAAAGGTCGAACATGAATCATATAGTAGATATGATCAACATAGAGATGTTCACCATTGATGACTACCCCATCTCACGTGATGATCGGACGTGGGCTAGTTGATTTGGATCACATTACACTTAGAGGACTTGAGGATGTCAGTTCAAGTGTGAGTTCTTAAGTAATTTGATTAATTGAACTTTAATTTATCATGAACTTAGTCCTGATAATATTTGCAAATTATGTTGTAGATCAATAGCTCGCGTTGTAGCTCCCCTATGTTCTTTGATATGTTCCTAGAGAAAACTAAGTTGAAAGATTATCCTCATTGCTGCACAGAAAAATTATGTCCTTGATGCATCGCTAGGTGACAGACCTATTGGCAGATGCAGACATTATGAACGTTTGGCAAGCTCGATATGATGACTACTTGATAGTTTAGTACGCCATGCTTTACGGCTTAGAATCAGGGCTTCAAAGATGTTTTGAACGCCACTGAGCATATGCGATGTTCCAAGAGCTGAAATTAGTATTTCAGACTCATGCCTATGTCGAGAGGTATGAGACCTCTGACAAGTACTTTGCCTACAAGATGGAGGAGAATAGCTCAGCTAGTGAGCATGTGCTCAGAATGTCTAGGCACTACAATCGCTTGAATCAAGTGGGAGTGAATCTTCCAGATAAGATAGTTATTGACAGAGTTCTCCAGTCACTATCACCAAGCTACTAGAACTTCATGATGAACTATAGTGTGTGATACGTCTCCAACGTATCTATAATTTATGAAGTAGTCATACCATGTTTACAATAGTTTTATAAGATTTTGGTATGATTTGATTAGAACTAACCCGGACTAACACTGTTTTCAGCAGAACTACCGTGGTGTTGTTTTTGTGCAGAAATAGCTGAAAATCAACAGAGAATTTTTCTGGAAAATATAAAAAATAATGGAACAAAGAGTTACTAGAGGGGAGTCCCGTGGGCCCCATGAGGGCGGATGGCGCGCCCACCCCCTGGGGCGCGGCCCTGTGCCTCGTGGACTTCCCGTGAGGTCCCCTGACTTGTTCTTCACGCCAACCTCTCCTATAAATGCCCAAACCTCCAGAAAATAACCTAGATCGGAAGTTTCTCCGCTGAAAGCCTCTGTAGCCACGAGAAGTCAATCTTAGGCCCTCTCTGGCACCCTGCCGGATGGGGCCATGATCACCGAAGGCCATGGGGGAGGATCTCAGAGGGGCCATCATCACCATGAAGCCAAGGACCAGATGGAGAACCTCTCCCCAACCAGAGGAGAGGCCATGGAGGAGGAAGCACAAGGGGGAGAACCTCTCCTCCTCTCTCTCGGTTGCACCAGAGTGCCATCGGGAGGGGAATCATCGCCGCGGTGATTGTCTTCATCAACATCACCATCCTCATCTCTTTTACGTGGTCCACTCTCCTGCACCCTGATGTAGTCCCTACTTGAACATGGTGCTTTATGCCACATATTATGAACCAATGATGTGTTGCCATCCTATGATGTTTTGAGTAGATATCCTTTGTCTTTGGGTTGATTGATGATCTAGATTGGTATGAGTTGTATGTTTTATTTTGGTGCTGTCCTATTGTGCCCTCCGTGTTGCGCAAGCATGAGGGATTCCCGCTGTAGGTTGTTGCATACGTTCATGATTCGCTTATAGTGAGTTGCTTGAGTGACAAAAGCATAAACCTGAGTAAGGAGGTTGTTGCGTATGGGATAAAGGGGACTTGATGCTTTAATGCTATGGTTGGGTTTTACCTTAATGATCTTTAGTAGTTGTGGAGGCTTGCTATAGTTCCAATCATAAGTGCATATGATCCAAGAAGAGAAAGTATGTTAGCTTATGCCTCTCCCTCATATGAAATTGCAATAGTGATTACCGGTCTTCTTAACAATTTCCTAGGACAATTCCGCACACCGACCCATCATTATTCCACACTCGCTATTTATAATACTTAAGTAATATATTCTAACTCTATGGTAACAACACCTACTTTTATATTTTAGCTCTCTGATTTCATGCAAAGTTATCCTCTTAATACCCACAACGTAGTTTTATTTCTCGTTTCTAGTTGGAAGCAAACGTTGGGTGTACGCAGAGTCGTATCAGTGGCAGATATGACTTGAGAGAATATTGATCTTACCTTTAGCTCCTTGTGGGTTCGACACTCCATGCTTATCACTTCCACCTTTGGAAATTGCTACGATGATTCCGTGCACTTGGGGATTATCAAGCTCTTTTCTGGCGCCGTTGCCGGGGAGCAATAGCGTGGGGTTGATATACTCGTGTATGCTTGTTTGATTTCTTCACTAAGTAGTTTTTGTTTTGTTTAGTTGTGGGTGAAACATACAATTGTTTTAAAAGAATTAAAATACAAAAAGATTCACTTGCCTCATATGCCTAAAAAGTTTTTCAAAAAGATAAGTGATTGGAAAGTTATGCATTGGAGAAGTGAGGGTCGACCTTGAACACTTGTGTTCATGCTCATGGAAATAATGTAAAAAAATTCATGGAATTTTCTCTGTAAATAATTATCCCCTTGTATATATTTATTGTATTATAAAAATAATGTGCCAAGCTTTGGTTTTAGGATGATTAGATTGCTTGTTTACTATGTGCAGTACAAAAACAGAAACTTTGGCTGTAGCACGTGAATTTACATTTTTTTACTGGAAAGAAAATGGGTCTGAAACTTTTTTGCACACTACTTCAGTACAAAGTTTTTGAATTTTCATATTTATTTCAGAATTGTTAGAGTTACACAAGTATACGAAATTTCTAGATTACTACAGACTTTCCTGTTTTTGGCAGATTCTGTTTTCTATGTGTTGTTCGCCTATTTTGATGAATCTATGGGTAGTATCGGGGGGTATGAACCATGGTGAAGTTGGTATACAATAGATAAACTGCTAATATGAAACTAGAATTAGTTTACAACAGTACCTAAAGGTAGTGATTTGCTTTAGTATACTAACGGATCTCACAAAGTTTTTGTTAAGTTTTTGTGTGAATGAAGTGTTCGAAGAACGAGGAGTTACCGATGTGAGAAGAATAAATAGAGGCAAGAGTTCAAGCTTGGGATGCCCAAGGCACCCCAAGTAAATTTTTCAAGGATACTCAAGTATCTAAGCTTGGGGATGCCCCGGTTGGCATCCCATCTTTCTTCTTCAACAATTATCGGTATACCTTGGTTTTTGTTTTGTTCACATGATTTGTGTCCTTTGTGTTTTTCTTTTTCTTTAAAAACCATGCTAGTATGAGATAGCCCTTCATTGATTTATAGAATGCTTCATGTGCTTCACTTATATCTTTTGAGTATGACCATATAGAATTCTCTTTGTGCTTCACTTAAATCTTTTGAGTATGGTTTTATAGAATGCTTCGTGTGCTTCACTTACATATTTTGAGCTTGGATATTGGTTAGTCTATATTAATTGTAGAATGCTCCATGAAATTCACTTATATCTTTTGGAGTATGAATAAAACTTTCATCGAAAGTGGGTTTGGAAGAGTGTCAACTTTAGGAAGTAACGATCCCACTATTTTGGAGGGTGTTGAATCTTAGTGTAATATTTATGAAAGTGGATTTGGAAGAGTGTCAACTTTAGTTAGTAATATTACACTATTTGGGAAGAGGTTTCAATTGATTATGCAAACAAAAGTTGCTACCTATGATTGTTATTGTGATGACATGTATGCTATGAGGGAATATGTTAACTATGAAACTTATTATCATCATTTTTAATTTTTAATTGGATTGTGCCTCACATGATAGTTATTTTGTTGAGTTTGCTCACACTATTCCGAATGAGAAGAATTTTGCTTATGTGGAGAGTAGTAAAATTTCTATGCTTGTAGATCATGAAAAGAGTGATTTATTGTAACATCCCAATTTTTCAATTTGAAATGTTATACAATAGATCATTATTGCATATCATATTTATTGCATTTTGGCTCGATCCTAGAAATTCTACGCAACTCAAGGACCCACGAAGAGAGTTGGGGATTTCGTTATTTCCATATTTGAGTTTTCTCAAATTTTGAAAATAGGATCATTTGATTTTATTTATTTTATCTTCAATTATTTCTATAAAAAAATATATGAGAGAGGGAATAAAATGACTTTCCCCAAAAAAGAAATCTTGAGGATTTAATAATAAAATCAAATAAGATTTTATTTTGGAGTTTATTGCTATTTTATTTGAATTTCGAAAAATGCACGTTTTTCAAAGTTGCATTTAGGCCCCAAATAAATGTTCATCTAAACCAGCTTGATTTTAGAAGTCAGGGAAAATTTATTTCGGGATTTTTGGAGTCCATTTAGTAGTTCTTTTAGTTGTTTTTCTGCGCGTAATGTTTTAAAAAAACGAAACCGACCTAACGGGGCCGTGTCCGTCCGGGACTTCGACCCGGCCGGCCCTTTAAGAGCTGGAGGCCCGAGCCGCTAGCCCCCTCCCCCGAAACCCTAGCGCCGCCCGCCGCCACCGCCGCGTTCCGCCGCCACCGGAGATCACGGCCGCCGACCGTGCCGCGCCGCCCGACGCCCCACCGCCGGATCCCGCCGCCACCGACGTCCGCCGCTGCCGCCGCCCCACCGCCCGACCGCCCCGCTGCCGGATCCCCTCGCCGTCGCCGCCGCCAGCTGTCGTGGTTCTAAGTCTGACAGTAGTGTAGGGGGGTACGAATGGAGAGGCAAGGTCCTAGCTATGGAGTAGTTGTATACGCAAGAGATTTACGAGTTCAGGCCCTTCTCGGAGGAAGTAACTGCCCTACGTCTCGGCCCGGAGGCGGTCAACTGGATTATGCGTATATGAGTTACAAGGGTGCGAACCCTTTACAGTGAGGAGGGGGGTGGCTTATATAGAGTTCGTGAGACCCCTCCGGCCCTCAGTTATGTAGGGTTTAAAGTACATTAAGATAGGGAGTTACTGGTAACGCCTTGCATAAAGTGCTATGATGACCATAAAGGCTACTTAATGACCGACCGTTTGTGTGCATACTGACTTTAGATCTCCTAACGGTTGAGTGGTTGGCTTCATGGTCGAGTGTCTTCGAGTTCGTCGAGTGGAATCCTTCCAGGTCGACTAAAAGGTGGTTTCTTCTAGAGATGCCCTTGGGGAGGGTATCTTGGACAGGTCCATGACCCTACCCTAGGTACATGGCTTCATCATTAGCCCCCGAATGGATCGAGGTTTGAGTGGGGAAGGAGTTGAGCACACTTCCGACCCATTTTCGTGCGATGAACATGCCTTGTTCTGGATCAATGAACTTAGGTGACGGCACCAACTTCTTTTTTGGTTGCCTTGATCCATTCTTTGTATCCGTCGAGTGAATATCCCTACTTGGAAAACTCCGAGCGACAGAGCGGAAGAAATCTCCCATCTGACAAGTTGCTCTGCAGCCCACGGATTTGGCAGGATTTGAATTTCGGGAAGCGCGCAGGGCGGAGGAGGCCGCGGTAATCGGATGGGATAAGGCAGGAACGCCTCAATCTCCGTGCCACCTTTTTCGCCACATATCGAACACGCGACTGTTGCGGGATTTGACAGGATCGCCTGGGCCTACAAGTCAGCCACTCGGGAGTAACCTCATATAAGGCGCCGGACGGGGACTTTAGAACAGTGCACTCCTATTTCCTCCCCTCTTCCTCAGATTCCTCCGCCGTGTTTGCCTCCATCCCAGCGCCGCTACTCCGTGCGCGTCTCGCCAGCGACGATGGTGAAGGAGAAGACGGCGGCCCTGGAGCGGGCGAAGAAAGCGACGGCGAAGGCGAAGGGAAGGGCGACCAGTCGGGGCGGTTCTTCGTCGAGGGCCGGCCTGGCGCAGGGCTGGACCCAGGGCGACTGGATCCGCTCGACGATTCATCAAGCGGACCTTGACGACCTGGCCAATGGAGGACTGATCCCCCATGGATAAGCGCGGCTCCCGGGGAAGGAGTCTGAGCCGCAGCCTGAAGAGGGTGAGGTCGTTCTCTTGGCCACCCATGTCGACCGTGGGTTTTCTTTACCGCCTCATCCTTTCTTTCAGGGTTTTATGAATTTCTTTGGAGCGCAACTCCACCACTTCACACCCAACACCATCGTGTACCTCGCTGCTCTCGTGTCTTTGTGCAAGAATTTCTTGGGTTGTCGGCCTCATTGGGGTCTTTTCAAGCACATTTTCACCTGTCGCTCCCAGACGGTGAAAAAGGCCAATCCGAGTGACGAGAGAACACAAGTGATTCATATGTGTGGGGTTCTTGGGGTTCAAATGAGGGGAAAAAGTGCCTTTCCGGCCATGATCCTACCCGACTCAGTCCGTGGATGGCAGTCGACCTGGTTCTACTGCAGGGACCAGCCGACGCCAGGGTAGTCGACTGGACTCCCTCCTTTTTCCATGGACCGAGTGAGGAAGCCTTCCTCTTTGAAGGTGATCTCGGAAGAGAAGGTGCAGGTTAAGGTGCTGGTCGAACGTGTTGTCCAGCTTATCCGTGACGGGGTGACAGGCATGGACCTCCTGGAGGTCTTCCTCCGACGATGCATCCAGCCGCTTCAAGCTCGAGACCATTGGATGTGGTTGTATTATTGTACCGAGGACACCACTCGGATCCATCCGGAGGAGGTCGACGAGGCCACGCTGGAGAGGTGGCTAGCGGCTATCACAGGGAACAAAGACAACCCCCGAGGAGCCAGGAGGATTCCTCCACTCGACCAGTCATACGACGTAGACCAGGTCCAATTCTGCATCTCTGACTGTGATCTTGCTTCCTTCCTTCTGTTTGCTTAAAATTAGTCGACTAACTTTTGTCTCGTTTGTTGTCTTTTAGGTTACTACTAAGATGTACTCGATGCCCAACGGGGCGCAAGAACCAGCTGAGGAGGAGGAGGCGAGCGGTGGCGAAAGTGAGGAGTGGCAATCTGATGGTGAGGGGGAAGAGGATGACGACGACTCCAGTGAAAAGGAGGAGGAGGAAGTCAACCGTCCTCATTCGGAAAGGCGATCCAAGCTCACTCATGACCCCGTGAACGAGCGTGGCAAAGCAACTGCGCCTGTTGGGCAGTCGTCGAAGCGCCCTCGGAGGACCTCCCCGGCGTCGACTGAAAAAGCGCCGAAGCATCCGCGAGCGGCGTCATCAAAGCCGCCGAAGGACTTGCCCAAGATGAGAATGACCGTCCTTACCATCTCCGGGTAATAACATAATCTCAGTCGACTTGTTTAGCATGGACAGCCCCTTGGTCGACTCGTTGACTAACCGACTGATTTCTGAAATCTGCAGTGCTGCTACTTCCGAGACCTCTGCCAAGAATGAAGACCAGGAAATGGAAGATGCTGTCACTTCCAACCTTGGTACGATCTCTGTGATTTTACTTTTGGTCGATTGGATTTTCGATTTTAACTTTGGATTTTTCCTGTAGCTCCTCCTCATGTCATTGATCTCCCTGATGACGATGACGAGGCGCCACCGAGGCCGAGGAGGAATAGAAAGGCGCCTGTTGCATCAGTACCTGAGACACTGGTTTAGGAGGGTGGCAACATCGCTCGGACTTCAGTGTCCTTTGCTGTGCCACTGACGAGTGCTCGACCTTCGACGTCGACTGCTGACCCGCCTTCCATTTTCGCCACACACCACGTCCCAGAGGACCAAGCGGGTGCTGCTAAGGAGGCTATACGCCAGGCGGGGATCATGATGGAGCAAGTGAAGGTGATCCGGGAAGCCAGCCAAGCGGCCTATGATGCCAGCTCAGCCCTTCAGAGCAGCATCCAGGTTAGTTGATCACCGCCTGTTCTGTTAGGATATGCTATGTGAAGACTTTCTTTCCGAAGATCTTTGAATATGTACACCCACTAGGTGTGTCGATTGAATTTTTGAATTGGTGGGGGCACGCTGAGTGCACCCACTGGGTGTAGTCCCCGAGACTATGGTGGACTGCTGGCAGTCAACTATAGTCTTTATACTTTGAATTTCTTCACTCTACCTTCTCCACTTGATCTGGTCGAATGGAATCTTGGAACCAGTGGGGGCACGCTGAGTGCACCCACTGGGTGTAGTCCCCGAGACCATGGTCGACTGCTGGCAGTCGACTAAGGTCTTAAGAACCTGTTTTTTATGAGACCATGGCTGACTGCTGGCAGTTAGCTATAGTGCTATAGTTTTAGGATCATAACCTCTTTGTCTATTCTGGCCGACTAGTCGGATCGAGTCGGTAGAACCAGTGGGGGCACGCTGAGTGCACCCACTGGGTGTAGTCCCCGAGACTATTGTTGAATATTTTGATTCGGCTGTAGTCTTAGAAATGCTACAAATTTTCTCTTAGTCACTCGAAAGCGACCTATCTTTGATGTCTGTCGACTGACCCTTTGCAGAAATCTTGCGAGCTCGTGGCTCGTTATACTGAATTGGAAAACAAACATATCCAGCTCGACCTTGACTTGAAGGTTGTTCAAGAGAACTTTAACAAGGCGAAGGATGAAGCAAAATGTATGTTTAGTGAGAATCTTGACGACTGTCTTTATCTTTTTGTCCACTCCTAATTCTGATCTCATTGTCACTTTGCAGATAAACTGAAGGAGGCTATGAAGAAGAAGGACCATGACCTCGCGAGGCGCAGAAGGAAGCTTTGAACAAAACGAAGCTTGCGGAAGAAAAACTGGCTTCAGTCGGAAAACTTGAATAGGAGAACACCAATCTGAAAGCTACTCTCAACGCAGCCAACAAGGAGGTCAGTCGTCTGAAGAATGACAAGATAGCTCTGAGTGATAAGGCTAGCGAACTGGCGGGGAAGAAGAATGATCTGGAGGCTTATCTGGGAGGGCTCGCCAAGAAGTTATTCATCATGCTTGAAGGTAATCTCGTCTATCCGACTGACTTGTTATCGTCGACTCATCATAGAACTGTTGGCTTAAGTCCCAATTGTGTTTACGGAATTTTGCCAAAACTTCAATGAGGAGACCAGTCGAGTGGAGATAGGCTTGGACCCCATCAACTCTCCTTTGAAGGATGAAGCTGCCATGAACGTGCTCCGACTGGAGTCTCGTATTGCTGGAGTTGTTGACTACCTCGCTCGACTGAAGGTGGCGGCGTCGCGAATCGACACGACACTCTGGCCGGGAGAAACGCTTCAAAATGACCTCGAGTCTCTAATGACTCGACTGAATGAAGTTCCAGGTCGAGCGCAAGAATGGAAAAAGTCCTCTGCCAGGTGCGGTGCTGATGTTGCTCTGTCCCTGGTCTGTGTTCACTTCAAGGATGCACGAGAGGACAAGCTGGTGTCCATCAAAGTGGCCAATACCAAGAAGCATGACTTCCAATCCTTCATGGAGACCTTCATTGCTGCTACCACTCGGATCGCTGACGGAATCGACCTGGACCAGTTTGTCGCGCCATCCAGTCCTCCCCCCGAGGAGTGAGAAAAACTTCTATGCTTTGCCTTAAATTTGCCTCGGAATGCCGAGTGGTTTTGTAACCGATAAACTTTTACAGGCTTGACGCCTGAGCACTTCTGAATCCGTAGGACGTTATCTGAACTAGGCTTATCTTTGAATATGTCCAAATTTGCCTTCGAGTGAACTTTGTTCTTCACTCGGAATATACTTTAATGTCTGAAACGCAGCTCTTGGAGATTGTAGTCGACCCGCGTCCTTGCGGATCGGGATGGGACACACGTTGTATTTGTGGTGTAGCTCCAAAGGAGAAGGTAACAGTCGACCTGCACCTTGTCGTCCTTGCAGAGCGCACATTGTATTTGTGGCGTAGCTCCGAAGGAGAAGGTAGCCGTCGACCTGCACCTCATCGTCCTCGCAGAGCGCACATTGTATTTGTGGCGTAGCTCCGAAGGAGAAGGTAGCAGTCGACCTGCACCTCGTCGTCCTTGACAGGTTTCACTTTTGAGTCGACTCGTAGATGGTGCTCAGCCAGCCCCCTGGGAACACCCGGCATGTCAGCAGGCTTCCATGCAAAGATGTCCCAGTTCTCACGGAGGAACTGGATGAGCGCTTCTTCCTATTTGGAGTTGAGTGTTGTAGAGATATGAGTCGGAGCAGCGCTGGGGTCGGTCGGGTGGATGTGAATCGGCTTTGTCTCACCGGACGACTAAAATGTTGATTCCGTAGCGGGCTTCTTGGCTCGCAACAAATCACTCGGATCTGCATTTTTCTGGTATTCCTGCAGCTCTACCACTGCTATCTGAGCATCAACGATCTTTGAGCCTTTCTGAAAGCACTCTTCCGCCTTCTTCCGATTGCTAGTAATAGTGATCACACCTTTGGGACCAGGCATCTTCAATTTGAGGTACACATAGCATGGTCAAGCCATGAAACGTGCATAAGCTGGCCTGCCCAAAATAGCGTGATAAGCACTCTGGAAATCCACAACTTCAAACGTCAACTTTTCTTTGCGGTAATTCTTGGAATCACCGAAAACCACATCAAGAGCAATTTTGCCGAGTGACTCGGCCTTATTTCCAGGAATCACTCCATGGAAACTCATGTTGCTGGTACTAAGTCTGGACATCGGAATACCCATTCCTTTCAACGTCTCTGCATACAATATATTCAGGCCACTGCCACCATCCATCAAGACTTTAGTCAGTCGAGTGCCTTTGACGACTGGGTCGACCACCAAAGCTTGCCTCCCTGGGGTGGCTATGTGCGTCGGGTGATCGGACTGGTCGAATGTGATGGCAGTCTGAGAACATTTCAGATAACGGGGTGTCACCGGAGCAACCATATTCACCTCTCAGTTGATAACTTTCAATCAACTTTTGCTTTCAACATCAGCAAAAATCATCAAGCTAGAATTGACCTGGGGATATCCTCCATCACTATCTTCTTTGTCTTCACCTTTGTCCGACTCCTTTTCCTTATCTTTGGGCTATTTCCCCTGGAATTGCTGGATTAAGAGCCAACATTGTCGAGTGGTATGTTTCGAATAAATGAATTTACCCTCCTCATCTTTCTTCGTGTGGATGTGGCACGGCAAATCCATCAAGTCATTCCCTTACTTTTCCTTCACCTTCTTAGGGTTCCAAGACCCTTTGGGCTTCCCTTTAAACTTTCCTTGAGTCACGACCAAGGCTTCTGCAGGAGCAGCTGGCTCGGGTTTCCGCTTTTGCTTCCGACTGGAGTTCCCTCCTCCGGTCTCGTGGGCGACTGATTTATGCTTGCCACTCCGGAGCCGATCCACTTCTTCACCATTTGCATACTTGGTGGCAATTTCCATCATTCGACTCAGAGACATGTCTCCGGTTCAACCGAATTTCAGGTTTAACTCTCTGTACTTAACGCCTTCCTTGAAGGCATAGACTGCCTGGTGATCAGATACATTCTCTACCGTGTGATGCAACATGATCCACCTCTGGATATAATCCCTCAGAGTCTCATTCGACTTCTGCACACAAGATTGCAGCTCTGTCAACCCTGCTGGTCGCTTGCAAGTTCCTTCAAATGTTTTGACAAACACTCGGGCAAGATCTTCCCAAGTGTAAATGCTGCTGGGAGCTAACTGATACAGCCACGCTTTGGCCGAGCCCTCCAACATAAGAGGCAGGTGTTTCATGGCCACCTTGTAGGACCTTGAGAAGAGGTGTCTAGAGGGGGGGTGATTAGACACTAAGAGCCAAAGTTGCAGTTTTTAAGTTTCTTTAAAGTTTGAGTGGAGTTTAGGCACAAGTTTAACATTCACAACATATAGCAAGCAAGCATGCAAAGAGTATATGAGCAGCGGAAAATAAAGCATGCAACTTGCAAGAATGTAAAGGGAAGGGGTTGGAGGATTCAAACGCAATTGGAGACACGAATGTTTTTTGGCATGGTTCCGATAGGTGGTGCTATCGTACATCCACGTTGATGGAGACTTCAACCCACGAAGGGTAACGGTTGCGCGAGTCCACGGAGGGCTCCACCCACGAAGGGTCCACGAAGAAACAACCTTGTCTATCCCACCATGGCCGTCACCCATGAAGGACTTGCCTCACTAGCGGTAGATCTTCACGAAGTAGGCGATCTCCTTGCCCTTACAAACTCCTTGGTTCAACTCCACAATCTTGTCGGAGGCTCCCAAGTGACACCTAGCCAATCTAGGAGACACCACTCTCCAAGAAGTAACAAATGGTGCGTTGATGATGAACTCCTTGCTCTTGTGCTTCAAATGATAGTCTCCCCAACACTCAACTCTCTCTCATAGGATTTGGATCTGGTGGAAAGAGGGTTTGAGTGGAAAGCAACTTGGGGAAGGCTAGAGATCAAGATTCATATGGTAGGAATGGAATATCTTGGCCTCAACACATGAGTAGGTAGTTCTCTCTCAGAAATAGGATGCTGGAAGTGTAGGTTCAGTCTGATGGCTCTCTCCACGAATGAAGAGGAGGTGGAGGGGTATATATAGCCTCCACACAAAATCTAACCGTTACACACAATCTACCAAACTCGGTGGGACCGAATTGTTAAACTCGGTCAGACCGATTTAGCAAATAATGTGACCGTTAGGGTTTTCGGTGGGACCGAAATGCAACTCGGTAGGACCGATTCGGTTAGGGTTAGGGCATAACGTAATCTCG